>NC_069122.1:40947124-41242124 GCF_026914265.1 Mya arenaria | reverse complement strand
AGATCACAGTAAATCTTTTAACGCTCACCAATCATTTAATACTTTTACGTTTTCAAATATTAAATACGCGGTTTCAATCTTGTTATCAGTAATTAATATTTTCCATAAATGCATTATTGAGTAAGAAGTTAAAGGTCTATCACTCCAGATTTATGTTTATTATACATGTGTATGTATTGATTTTAAATACGAGTGTCACTTTAAATCTTCACAGGTGCATGAGGTGTAGATACAAAGAATGTGGACTTCAAAAAACAAATCATGGTCACGGTATGATGCAAAATCAAAGTTAATGCATTAAAGAATACAAAAAGGAATATTTCGTGGGAGTGTCGATCACAAACTAAACAAAGACCAAACCAAAATCTAGAGTTCAGTGTAACGCAAAAATGCTCCAAGCGCTTAGGGAAGATATACCATTTTCAAAAAAATTGCAGATCAGAGTGCATGTTATTGATAATTGTAATTGCGCAAATGGTGGAACTGATGGATTTAACATTGATATGGTAAGCGATTGGTTATGCCAATCCCTGAACCGTGCCCTGAACCGAGCCCTTAGCCCTGAACCGTGCCCTTGGTTGTGCACAGGCCCATCTAGAACAATGACTTTTACTCAGGCAGTGTAGTTAATGTTAAAACATCTACAAATCTTTACATGCGCCCCTCCCTTAGAATCGAACGAATATGGCATAACTTGTTTGCATGCGGATTAGGGGTTACTCCCTCAAGGAAATGTTAACCATTTGTAGTCGGAAATGGTGCATTTAAAGGGTATTTTATTACGTGTTTTTTCCTCCCATCTTGATATAAAAAGTGAACTTGGACGATTTTAGAGGGGGGCGCGACGGTTGCACCCCCCTCTAAATACGCAAGTGCATTGTAGCGTTTTAAGAATGTCATATAATTTCGTAATCTAATAGATATGGAAGATCGTTGTTTGGAGTGACATCTCCTATATATAAATCTGAAGAAAAAATTGCTTTTAAGACCTCATGTCACTTAACTTTACAGGTCAAATGACACTAAAGGTTATGTGAGGTAGACTTAATTGTCTCACCAACAAGCACCTACATCGACATATAGAGTAATTATCTGAACTTTCTTGTAATGATTGCATATCATATTTCTTTCAACATTTTCAAGTGTTTTGAATTGTAATTAGTCTAACCCTTAATCATTGCTTTATAATGTTTATCAAAGTGTAATGGAAGATAGATGTTCTATATCTAATACTTTAAAACATGCTACATGTGTCAGGCGCGTAGGAAGGACATTGACATTGGGGCTGCGGAAGCGGTGAGATTTTTTTTTTAATTTTAAGCATTGAAAGACTCGATTTCCAGTGAGTTCAGGTTCTATTTTCATGATTTATCTAAACATTTTTTCGGTTATAAGAATGAGCAACAGCGACATGTTAATTATTGCCCAATCTTAAATTATTATAAACGCTGGTATTTATTTACTTTTAAATATTCATATTTGCGCAGTCTCACAATGTATGTTAAATAACAAAATAGCGCTATTATCCTCATCATAGTGAAGCCACGAGTGACTTTGGAACCATTGCGAGTTGAAGTTCAGTTTTTTTAGTGCCAAAAGATCTCTTTGAATATATAAACTTTTAGGCAGATTTGGAACGTCCATTTTAAAGTGAAACTTTAATGTGACGAGTTTCAACAAATACATATTGCTGGCTATTTAATGACAATTCTATTCTAACGAGTAATTGCAATTATTATAATCTCTACAGTCAAAAACGATACAAATAATTACTGTTTTATTGCCTATTCTTCCACTTACCCGTCTTTAATAATCTGCCGCTTGTTTTCACGCCAGAGTGAACACGCATATGAGCTACATGGTCACAGGTTTAATTATGACATGGTGACCTGTTTATTGAATATCCATATGCGCGTAGCATTATTTAAAATACGAGTAACAAACATTCGCGGCCCCATTGCCGTTACTAGTTAGAATATTGGGCCCGCGGGCGCGGACCCAGCTCCTACGCGCCTGTGTGTGTAAAATGTTATCATTCGTTTATAACATATGACAGTCAGCCTGTGTGAGTCCGCTTGGTATATCACAGGAGATAACGACATGTATGTAAATGTGACTAACATGCATTATCAGACAACTACAGCAAAATTAATAGCCCCACCTCATCTCATAAGCCTAAATGTACATGTAGGTCGGTAACACTAATCAGGTTTTTAAAATTAAAGGTGACTATTATAAAAAACAACACCAGTTAGCTTGTAAACTCTCTGGCTGATATTTAACTAGTTCTAGTTACAACAACAATTAGTTGTCAACATAATATGTCGTCCAATAAATCGGCACTAACGCACTAACCATTTAGTTTTGTAAGTAAAGTAAAGTAAGTATACTAACAACGTTCAACCATTACTAACTAACGAATATTGATTTTTTGTGACGCTCCCATGAAAAAACACCCAGCTCGGGCAGAGCAAATAAAATTGTTAATAACTTATATTCTTTAGCAAACTTACACTCACACAGCTTCGAGTGAACGAACAGTAAAATACACTTAAAACGAACATTATAAAAGTGTAAATAAATCGGAATATTTACCCATTCCATTAGTCCAGTTGTAACGGATTTTAAATATGAATTATAAATGACAACTCGACTATTCCCCTTCAACACCAAAACTGAATGCCCAAACAATAATGGGTGCGGAATGAATTAAATAAGGTATTACTTCATACTATATTGGGATTCCATCTGATATTACCCCCGTAATATTTCATACTCTTACGTGTTTGTTTGTTTTATTAATAATAGTTTAAAATGCAACTCGCGGGTTTACTACAGAACGACGTTTATAACTTAATATTGAAAAAGAATGCGATGCGGTAAGCCCTCTTATCGCCAAGGACACGGAAGTTCATACCAAAGGCGGTTTAAAAACACACTTGCATTATATATAGTTTATTTATATTAAGACGTGTACCAAGTACGTCTTCTATTCAACCACATATATAAACATGAACAATGTGGGTGAACAGTTAATACAAAATATGAAATGGTTGTAATTGCATATACATGTACATGTAAGTAATATGATCAAATTGGATGAGTATGAACATAAACCACATTCAACTTTCACATTCAATTTTGTCTGCCTCGATTAAAAATCGTCTTTAACATAAAACTATAATTGTATATTTTCTTGTTATTTTGTTTCCATATTTTAGTGTTTATGTTTATCGACGTTGTCTTCATATACATAATTTGTATCACAGTCAGAAATCTTTGCAAATCAGACGACTGAAAACATGCATAAAAATGATCATGTTATTGACCATGAAATCTGAACCGATTTTGATAACTAGAATTCAGCGAATTGAATACGTCACCCCCTTGGCACGCCCATCTTTATGAATTGAAAAGAATGAAACATTTATGAATTGTGAGACAGATTGATGAAACAAGAGCGATATGTTTCACTTCTGGAAGTTGTTGAAGTTAGTTCAAACATGTAATGCAATATAAGTTAAGCAGGTCAAATTAGAAAAATAAAAAAATTCAAGGCAAGGGCAGTAACTCAAAATTGAATGTTGCAATCTGGCAGGATACCAAATTTGCGGGAAAAAGTGTATGCTACTGTTTTGTAAATATTGGATAAAAATGGTTGATATAGGGAGCGTATCAGATAAATGAGGTAAATGTATGACAATAAAGGGCTAGCACCTACTAGAAGGGTAATATTTTTTTATTGAAATAAGTTGAGATATTGTGCATGATCACAGGTTGGTAAAAACTTTATGTAAGAAAGTGGACAAATTGAATTTGGTCAGGTATTCAGAAATCAACGGTCATACAACTTGCGTGAAGATTACGATCTGAATTTTGATCGAACTTGTTTGAGATAGTATGCCGTCGTATATATACACACAAACTAGCTGAAACAACATTACACTTGGTGTTGTCCGGTTAGCGCAGTGGTTAGCGCACTCGCTTCTCACCAAGGCGACCCGGGTTCGATTCCCGGCCCGGGCGCATGTGAGTTTGGTTAGTGGTCACCAAGCCGGACAAGTGGCTTTCCTCCGGGTTCTCCGATTTCCCCCACAACACAAGACCACACTCTCGCGCAACGTTGTGCCAACGAGAGTGACTTAGTATAAGCTATCATAGCTTATTTCACAATCGTTGTAAAATATATAATGGTTAGAGTAACATTACACTTACCAGTAAAGGATTGAGAAGAAAGCCAAAGGCTTATAAGGAACCCCTTTATTTATTTAAGATATGATACCAGGTGAGCAGTAAAAGTCCGGAAAAGGTGATTATTTTTTAAATATCACACCCCCAGATGTTATCTGGATGTTTATCGAAATTGTCCGAGACATATGCACAAAAACATTTCAACCAAGTTTATTGAAGATTGGATACTAAAGTGCTCAACCGAATAAAGTAAATTTGTTCCGTGTTTGACAATACAAGGGCCATAACCACAGCCAATAACTAGAGTCAATATTGAGATATGGCTATTAATTGAACGCAGCCAGGCAGTGGTACCAATACACAATGGAACCAAGTTTGCTAAATATTGGATTATAAATGCTCAAGTAAGATGGCGTACATGAAAGTATGCCACCAAGTAAGCGGACGACGACGCCGAAAATGATCCCTTGGTGTTTGTCATGCTACACAGGCGACATAATATGCGCACACTCATGCAATACTACTACTACTACTAATAATAATAATAATGAAAATAATGATAATGATAATAAAAGCAATAAACCATTGCCTCAAGGAATGCATTTTTCACTCTTAGCGTTTGCTGTTATTACAAAGGTAATAATGGTACTCAAGGACGATATTAATGGTGACTAGTTTTCAAACTCAGCATCCACAATCCCTTACGCAGTTTTCTCCCCTGACAAACAGGGCAGTTTGCAACTCCGATGGAAGAAAGAGTTTATGATGAACCAGGGCGCAATCGTGTACCGGATATACGATAATGATTGTCTTCACTCTTCATACACATCTATTTGAAGAAGGCACCGAAATCCATACACTATTTCTTCTTTCAACAATATTAAAACTATCACTCATAATTGTGTACAAGTTTATACGCATCATTTCAGATCTGAACTTCGTCCATCACTTCGCCGTCTACCCCTGTACAGTATCGCTTCCGTCAGGCCGAGGCAAGTGTTTTCGGTTATTTAGCTGGCGTTGGTTCTGCCGGAAGTCAGGCAGCGTGGTCCACATTTCGTGGACATCCCAGATGTCGCGCGGCTGTTGGGAGCTGTACGCCAGTGCCTCCGTGTTCCACACCCCGACTCCCCGCAGCCCAGCGTCAATCGCGTACTGATATTTCACTTTAAGACTTTTCGGGTCGTCGTAACGGACCTGAAGGGAGCGACCGTTCATCTACGGAAATAAAAAGAAATATTTAACCCAACTTGAAACCAGTATTACGCCAACGTCCGTCTTATTTCAATTGAATAAGGTTTGAGTTTTAGTCAGGCTGCTGCCACTAAATCTAGTCACAGAGACCTGAAAGTATGATGCAGATCCCAAGAGCTGCTCCTGGCTTACTTTAAATGTCAGTTATATAACCCTAGTGGATTTTTAGCTTTCAAAATAATTATGTTGAAATATCGTCGACAAACATGACTAGCAGTTGTATTGTTGCATTGTGTCCCACGACGTGGAAGCCCATAAAATGTTGTATTTCTTTATTTTCTTAGGGTCAAGACAGATTTACCCAACTGAGACCACAGGCAACTATTTAAAGTAAGCCAGGGCAGCTGTTGGGATCTGCATCATACTTTCAAGTCTCTGTGGATCAAGAACTACTGGATGCAATCTAAAGGGCAGGCAATGACAAAACTTCCCCTTTCTGCATACACACTAATTCAGCGCCTCGGACCAAACGCCAACACTCGTCCGTGTTTTAGTCGCAACAAGGGGAATAACTCGATAATTATTAAAACCAGAGTTGTAGCCCTGCTGGACGTTTGGTCTCTGGCAACATTTGTACCAAGTTTCATTTGAATGATGTAATTGTAATAGCCAATGACGACAAAGACGATACTGAAATGAACACAGCCTCACACGATAGTTAAAGTATGGTGTCTGTGACTCCTCGTCCCAGAGTCTTCCGGAGGTGGACGACTCGAGCAGACTGGAAATGGTGTTGAAATTGATCTCATTTCCGGCCGCGTCGCTACAGTACACGCCCCGGAACGGGATGGCGCGGATGGAACATTCGTTTTCCTGGAATGAATTGTGTAGGACTAAATACTCCATGTCTAAAATCACGCTTCTTCCATTCAGGCCACGATAGTCTACCACCATCAGCGCAAGAGACGGGGGCCTTCTCCCACCCAAATAAGTAGAGTCAAATATTTGGCCATGCTGGTAATCTTTATCAAGACCATGGGCAAAGATAAAAAAGAACACGTATGTAAAATATCAAATTAAAACAAATTTATATACTATATTTTGTTTAGCTGAGGTGGGAGAAAATGCGTCAACCATGAGGTAGAATGGGTTTTCGTATAAGTTCATCCCAACTCGTGAACAGGATGTTTTGCCGAAACTCGGTAAACCTTGTTTCTGCAAAACACGCTACGCTCGGGTTAGGATGTACCTATCTTACACGTGGGCCCATGGAACATACTATTAAATAATCTTATCGACACACGTATCAGAGTAGAACATCTAAAGACTGTTTTGGTCTATTTAGGCAATGTTTATTTGATTGTATATGGCTCGAAGAGTTTGAACAGTCGTCAAGAATACGCCATCATTAAATGGGAACTATAGAACTATACCACAACCACCGGCTGTATACATCTAAACTCGTATCTGTATTGGTCAATTTAGGCATTGCTTATTTTATTGTATAATGCGTGACGATATATTAAGAACAACCCCGGCTGTATACATCTAAACTCGTATCTGTATTGTATAATGCGGGACGATATATTAAGAACAACCCCGGCTGTATACATCTAAACTCGTATCTGTATTGTATAATGCGGGACGATATATTAAGAACAACACTGGCTGTATACATCTAAACTCGTATCTGTATTGTATAATGCGGGACGATATATTAAGAACAACACTGGCTGTATACATCTAAACTCGTATCTGTATTGTATAATGCGGGACGATATATTAAGAACAACCCCGGCTGTATACATCTAAACTCGTATCTGTATTGTATAATGCGGGACGATATATTAAGAACAACACTGGCTGTATACATCTAAACTCGTATCTGTATTGTATAACGCGGGACGATATATTAAGAACAACCCCGGCTGTATACATCTAAACTCGTATCTGTATTGTATAATTCGGGACGATATATTAAGAACAACCCCGGCTGTATACATCTAAACTCGTATCTGTATTGTATAATGCGGGACGATATATTAAGAACAACACTGGCTGTATACATCTAAACTCGTATCTGTATTGTATAATGCGGGACGATATATTAAGAACAACACTGGCTGTATACATCTAAACTCGTATCTGTATTGTATAATGCGTGACGATATATTAAGAACAACACTGGCTGTATACATCTAAACTCGTATCTGTATTGTATAATGCGGGACGATATATTAAGAACAACCCTGGCTGTATACATCTAAACTCGTATCTGTATTGTATAATGCGGGACGATATATTAACACCGGCTGTATACATCTAAACTCGTATCTGTATTGTATAATGCGGGACGATATACTAACACCGGCTGTATACATCTAAACTCGTATCTGTATTGTATAATGCGTGACGATATATTAAGAACAACCCCGGCTGTATACATCTAAACTCGTATCTGTATTGTATAATGCGGGACGATATATTAAGAACAACCCTGGCTGTATACATCTAAACTTGTATCTGTATTGTATAATGCGGGACGATATATTAAGAACAACCCTGGCTGTATACATCTAAACTCGTATCTGTATTGTATAATGCGGGACGATATATTAAGAACAACCCTGGCTGTATACATCTAAACTCGTATCTGTATTGTATAATGCGGGACGATATATTAAGAACAACACTGGCTGTATACATCTAAACTCGTATCTGTATTGTATAATGCGGGACGATATATTAACACCGGCTGTATACATCTAAACTCGTATCTGTATTGTATAATGCGGGACGATATATTAACACTGGCTGTATACATCTAAACTCGTATCTGTATTGTATAATGCGGGACGATATATTAACACTGGCTGTATACATCTAAACTCGTATCTGTATTGTATAATGCGGGACGATATATTAACACTGGCTGTATACATCTAAACTCGTATCTGTATTGTATAATGCGTGACGATATATTAAGAACAACACCGGCTGTATACATCTAAACTCGTATCTGTATTGTATAATGCGGGACGATATATTAACACCGGCTGTATACATCTAAACTCGTATCTGTATTGTATAATGCGGGACGATATATTAAGAACAACCCCGGCTGTATACATCTAAACTCGTATCTGTATTGTATAATGCGGGACGATATATTAAGAACAACACTGGCTGTATACATCTAAACTCGTATCTGTATTGTATAATGCGGGACGATATATTAAGAACAACCCTGGCTGTATACTTTCATTACTTACCTTTGACAAGGCGAGGCAAGAGTAGTTGTAGCCGTACCAGGGCAGACCCAGAACTAGCCTGTCTGGGGAGATACTAGCATTCAGGTAGCTTTGTACACCTGCAAAAACACGTCATTCGTTATTTGTCGACATGAATTCATATATGTATATGCATTATGTTTAAAAAATATATTTTATAAGTCATAGAAATTTTATTTAGTTGATAAAGGTTCATGTGGGATGCGTTAAGAGTCCGCTTTCAAAAGCAACTCTGTTTTCGGGGATTATTCTTAAAAGACGAAGTTGAGTCAATTTGCGATCCCTAGCAAAGCTCGAAATAAATAAGCAACTATCCTTTGCCCCGTAACACAATACCATACCTTCCATGACTCGCGGAAAAGGGCTGTTAGGTCCAGCGACACACGGTCCCCGGATCTGGCTCTGCATGTCATACGCCATAATAAACAGGAAGTCGGCCGCCGCCGCCAGCCCCTGATTGTCATAGCTACGCTCATCCACGCCCTGGGCGCCCCAGGCCACGTCCACGGAAACCTATGGAAATTAATAATGTTAAGCTGTTAACTAGATTGTTTACTTTATATCGTTGGCCATCGAAAATGATGTTGGTAAAACAATCACCCGCAAATATATATACTTGGCGGGTCGGTCCAATAGAATGCACTCGCAAGTATGTATTCTTTGCGGGTCGATCCGAAATGCACTCGCAATTATATGTACTTGGCGGGTCTGTCCAAAAAATGCACTCGCAAGTATAATGTTTAAATCTAAACTTATGTATTTTACAACAATTGTGAAACAAGATATTACAACATTATATTAATCACTCTCGTTGGCACGATTTTACGCGAGAGTGTGGTCTTGTGTTGTGGGGGAAACCGGAGTACCCGGAGGAAACCCTTGTCCGGCTTGTCGGGATCCGAACCCGGGTCGCCTAGGTCAGAAGCGAGTGCGCTAACCACTAGGTCACATGTTCTATCCATGCCATCATGTGCCATTAGGGCCGATCGAGCTTTAAAAAAACCCACACACAAAAGTATGGGTTTCTATTCCCGGTAGAGTGTTCAAAATCAGAGAGTTATTCGAACCATTGATATGTGAATGTTTGATGTTGATATCAATCGCATAATGATATAAAGTTAAATTAAGACCCAAAGAAAGATTATCGTATGTTGATAAAGGTCTGCCCGCGTCCTATAATGGCTACATTACGACTTGACCCGTCACACCCCAAAGGTGAAGTTTTGAAGCCAAAGGTTTTTTATCCTCACCGGTTGATGGGATATTCGCCAAAGGAGTAATTTTATCGACTTATTGAAAAATTACTAAATTGTCTTTCAAGCGTCACAGACCCTAAAGAGGCAGAGTACCAGATTTGTTTAACAAGACTCGATTCTCATTGGTTCACAAATAATTGGCCCCCTTTACTTGATATATATATATATATTTTAACATTCCACCGAAAGTTAAAAATTGAGGTTTTGGGTGTGCACTCACATCGACCACTTATTAACATTCTGAAGCTCGTTAAAGATGCACTCTTACTCCCAGATAAGATTTACCACTATTAATAATATTGTTTTAATATTCCTAAAAGGATGAATAAATATTTAAAACAATTGTTCTTATGAAGGATACCGATTTGAATTTGAAAGAAATCAGTATAAAACACGGTACTTCTACCTTATGAGACTACAGGAGACTACAGTAAATCTTTTAGCGTTCACCAATCATTTAATATCATTGCGCTTTCTGCTATTAAATGCGAGGTTACAATCTTGTTATCAGTAAATAATATTTTCCGTAAATGCATTATTCAGTATGAAGTTAAAGGTTTATCAGTCAAAATTGATGTTTTGTTTTACATGTGTATGTATTGATTTTGAATAAGAGTGTCACTTTAAAAAATATACAATATTAAACTCAGAATAATGTTATTACGCCATAGAATTCAAAATAATTTGTCATAAAATAATAAAAAAGCACACGGTGGTCTATTATTTATGTTGTTTTTTTTTGCAATACTTTCACGTACTTGTGGTTGCAACGCGAATTAATTTCTACAAAAAGTAGTTTCTGTCAACACAATTTGTGAGCGAGTTTAATTACTTCTACCTGGTAATTAGTTTGAGTCTAATAATGCAGACAATAAACCATACTTCTTGTACAATTTGGACGACATTTAATGGTTAAAAAGCTTTTTGGAAACGAAAAATGACACTGTCCTTGAAATTTAATTACACAACCTCAACAAACAACAAAAACGTTTCACGTACTACGCAAATCGTACGTTTTTGTTCACAACCTCCTTTTCACATTTAATGAAATAGCGTTATGTTCAAATTAATCGTGCACGTTTATAAGTATCTATCATGTGTTCCCTGTACAGATAAAAAAAATACAACCCGAGGACACGCGCGTAAGCCGGTAACGGGGCTTGCCGAGTTATCGGCCACGCAGCGTGTAAGAGGGTCGATTTTTCAATCCGGACCGGAAAAACATGATTGATATTTTTTCTTGCATAATCTCAAATTATCAATTTGTGGAAAAATTGACGTAGAAAACGCACTTTTGTACATTTCACCAAAAGGCACGAGTGACGTTGTCGTTTACTGATGTCATAAAGCGCAGTATTTTTAATCACTATATTTACATGAATAGTTCCTCTAAAAATCGCCTTTTTACGATTACTTAATTTTATTTTTAATCAAAATTCTTGCAAACTTATACATTTGATTGCGCTTCATTGAAATGGCACAATAAACTTTTCATAAACCATTCAATAAAAGATATAAGAAGTGGCGCGTTGTGGCGCGTTGTGGCGCGTGACTCATCTTACATTAGGTGTAAGACGGGTTTTTTTCCAGCACTGGTCACATGACCGGAAACACACGTCCGGTGTGCAAGAATGTATATCAAACTTTCTTTGACCATCTGTAAAAGATTGTTCAATGCGTTCTGTGGCCCGTTTCTGCTTTTCTGTGGCATGTATCTCAAGCGCTCTTTTACAATCTGTTACATACTGTTCAATTCGTTGTACTGTCCTTTTTTCCAAAGACGTTATATTCTCTTTGAAACTTCTTCTCTCTTCTTCAATCGACAAAAGAATGCTGTTTTTAGTCCTTGTTAAATCTTGCTTTGCATCGTTAGAAATTCTCTCAAATGATCGCAACACTTCTTCCCGATCCTTCAGAAATTGTTGGCTTAGAGAGTGTATACTTTCTTTAGCGCGTTCTGTATCAATTTCATTTGCATGTAGTTTTCGTTCAATGTCGGTAAGTTTCTGTTCGAATTCATCATGTAACTTCTGGCAAATACTATAGTATACATTCCCATCTTTCAATGTCTTCAGCTAAAACAAATAAGTTTACCTTACATGTTGGGTTCAGTCTCTGTTTGTCAAACAGTCATTTATAATTTGTGTTTGTAAATGCACGCTATTTGATCAAAGACTAATGCACAGTGATGAATGCGTGCAAACGTAAGGAACATGAATGTTCATGACAGAATATAGGTTTTCTGTTAGTGCATTTACAAATACCAGATGTCAATGTCATATATACGTGCATGTACTATGTATGCTTGATGTATTGTTATTTCATCGTAAGATGTTTCTATTTTGTCAGACAATCCAAAACGTTGGAGTGTTGCGAAGCCCTAAAACAATTTAGTACCCGTAATTTATTAGATTAAAGATATAGTGTCTGAAAGATTACCTCGTCCAACTGTGTCCGTGCCTGTATCGCTTCTGGTCGAATCTTTAGCCCTGGCTCATTCAGTAGAGCGTACAGGTTATCTATGCATTCGGTTGTGTCCTGGTCAGTTAATGCGGCGGAAGAAATGTCCGGCATGTGCCGAATGTGGTTGACCACTTTTCGAGCCTGTAAATAGGACGCATACCATATTTATAGTTATTAAGCGCGATATATGAATAAACTCTTTACAAATATTGGAACACATGTCTGACATGTGTTGATTGTGGTCGAGTTTGTCATGATATAAGAAAAATATGCTTAAGTCCAGTAAGTCAGGGCGCTGTAACAAACGTCAAGCATGAGTGGAAGTTTTGACTACCTCTCAAGCCCCTCATGATATAAAATAATGATGTTGAAGTATTGTTATTTGGAGCACTTAAACAACTCTCCTCTATGTGCCAATTGTGTATGACCACTTTTTGAGCCTGTCACAATATAACATAATACTGTCGGTCTGGTTAATATGGACACTGGAGAAAACGTCCGGCATTGTGCCGAATATGATTGACAACATCTCAATGATGTTATGATATATGTCAAACAATTACAAGAGTGCCATTGCCCGATCCCCATTGCTGATTCACTTGTATGTAGTAGCTGTATATAATTAAGAGACATAACTATACAAGTATCAACATTAATACAGATTTATGGACCGTTTGTTTCATGTCATATGTGAACAAAGTTTTATGCTATTTTTGGACGGTTTTGAGCTTTGGCAAACTTAAAGATTGCTGGCATTAAATGACAATTATTATCATTATCATTATAATAATTATTTATATTATTATTGTTGTTATTTTTATTTTATACTTTGGGATTGATTGACCATGCTACATGTGAATATATAAATTGTGATATGTATAAAATGACTTGTGACATTTTTATGACCAAATTTAATGCTTTATAAATTGCGGGGAGGGCCATTTTCTAATGTTGTTATAACTTGTGGCCCAACCCAATTGTATAATTATTTCTTTCATGCTTTACGATGAAATATGGGGTTTTAACAGTGAAATAACAACAGTGAAAATATCAATTTAATATTTTCACTGCAAAATAAGGAGTGAAAATATCAACTTTTAGAATTACTTTTAAATTCCTTTGTTGTTACATGTACTTGCCTTGATCAAAACAGAACACTTGACTTCAGTAAATTATGTCATTTTTTTTTTTTAAATAATAAACAAATGTTTTATAAATTGAAATAAATATATAATTGGAAATTAACAACTTACCGGTTATCCCGTTTATCAAACATTTTACTGATCTTTGAAGCTGAATGTTCGAGCATTTGCTTTCATACCAAACAAATTACAGACAGAAACAACTGTTCGAACATAAATAAATTTTTATATCATCGTTCAAATGTATTTTGAACTGTTAACCGTTGTAGTACGTAAAATGAGCTTCCTGGAGAATTCACACAACAATTTGCAGATAGATCCGATATTTTTTACCCCACCCACACCTCAAAATGTGTCAACAAACTAGCGTGGTATTTACTCTTTATCTGGAAAACAAACATTTTAAAGCGTAACAGACTGGTCTCTGACAGTAAGATGACTTAATATTAACTTACTATAAAAACACGCGTACATGCAGTTTTAAACTAAGAAGAATGGTTAAAATCCAATGAGTATCCACATTTGTTTTGCTAACACATTTGACCTTCCAAATTTCCATTCTTTAAATAGCGGCGTAGTAATTTAGTTATGTATTCATGCCCATCTTAAAATAAAAAGTGTTTTCATTATTTTTTGGCACATATGTGCACTAATAATTATACTGATAGTTATTGGGCCGGAGACACGGGCGGACGGAAGGGCGGACGGACGGACGGACGGACGGACAGACGGACGGACGGTGCGATTTTAATATGCCCACCTTCGAGGGCATAAAAACAAATACAACTCCGAAAATAAGCATAAAAGAAACAGAAAATGTGTTAATTTCAGTGTAAGATCGTATTTAATTTCACTCGTGATCATAAAAAAACTATATTTTCACTCGTGGCTTCGCCACTCGTAAAAATATGTTTTGCTATGACACTCGTGAAATAAAATACGATCTTCCACTAAAATAAACAAATATCCTCTATATCATATGATGAAATGACTTATATGACGTGCGAATATTATATACAATAAAAATACGATTAAACTAATGCTTTATAAAATATGACGATAACCATGATAACGATGATCACTAAAAGACTATTACTAAAACATATTCACAAAACTTACCTTTTCACAAATAGTGCCCGTGATTTTTCCATGGAAATGCTTGCAGTTAATGATGAAGGCAGCGATGCCATTGAAATCCGTTTCTTCAATTGTGGTTTTGTCCTCGTACCCAGATGGCATGAACACCTTGGCGATCTCCCATGGTGAGTGAGCCCAGTTTTCCGTTTTTGTGTTTTTCAACGTAAGTGCACCTATGCCTTTTGTATGCCCATATGCATGCTCTTTGACCAGCTCATCTCGAAGAACGACATGATATGGGCACCTTGCGGTTCTTTTTTGTACATCTTTGAAAGAGCATGTGGTGCATGCTGGTACCTTTGCTTTGATCAATATGTCCCCATGCAACTGGGCGGCCTCCTCACTGACAATTGGCAAAAGGGCCTCTCTTGTGACGCACACAGCCCGCCACTGTTTAAGCCAGTTTCGCGATTCCGGCTTGTTGGTGTCTATGAGTTTTGACATACTGTTCTCATCTGGGCTACATCTGATCTTAAAGAAAGAAATTACAATAAAATACCAATATTTTCTGGACAAAGAGAGAAGGGTATAAATTGGGCACACATGATCCATAGCCACTAGACCACTTCCCAAATATGTCAGTCTCTGGCCCGTGTATTTGCGGAATCCAATTCTAGCAAGTGGGCAATTTTATTAATATTCTGCTTAAATTTGCCTAGAATGTTTTATATTCAAGATTTTTCAGGAATCGATTCAATCATGAATTCAAATCTTAGTGCAATATTCAATTACAAATGTGTATCAGTTTGAAATGATAATTTTGTGAATTTAAAATCTCGCATAACTTGACAAAAGCACATCATACAGAACAACTTCTATGTTTTAGCTTAATATAATGTCCTATCTTTAACCTGGCATGATCCATTTCAAACTTAATTTACATTTAATGAAGACAATCATGATAGCAAATTTATATCAAAAGCACAAAAATACCTTTGATTGGGTTCAAAATATGTTCTATCATTTCCTAAAAAAACATTCAAGTTGACGTATATCTGAAGGTGTCCTAGATATGAAACATATTAAATCATTATACAATATAAACCACAGGGACAAGCGTAGTTGTGAAAACACTCACAAACTTTACGAAAGCACAAATACACCTTTGATTGTGTTCAAAATATGCTCTATCATTTTCTAAGGAACTACTTTATTACTCAAATTGACTTATATCTGAACGTCTCCTAGATATGAAACATATTAAACATTATACAATGGAAACTACAAAGAAAAGCTTTATGTAATAACATTCACGAGCTTTCCGAAAGCACAACTACACCTTCTATTGTATTCAAAATAGTGCTGTATGATTTGACCTAAGAAACTGATTTGTTACTTAAATTGACTTATATCCGAACGTGTCTCAGATATTTAACATACTACAATGTAAACTAAAGGGACAGACTAGTTGTGAAAACATAAACAAACATCCAATATCCAATATATGATAACAATTAAGACATAACAGACAAATCATCCAGTTTGGTTCAAAGAAAGCTACTGGTCAAATCATAATCAAATAAGGAATTAATTGCGGGATTGATGTCATTATCGGCGTTCCTAATGACCAGTCCAATTGCGTTCATATCCCCGATAATGACATTAATCCCGCAAGTCATTACTTATATTTACACCAATAGCTCATTATTTCATTCAAGAATTGTTAAAAAGATACTTCAGTTCATTTAAGAAAACTTTTCAGTTATCCGTTCTTATCCATTCTGTAAACAGAACGACCCGACTGTAACCGAAAACATTTTATCAAATGACGTCACATTATAACGCGGGAAAAGATCAACCACTCGAGATCCCATTTAAACGTATACTTGACACACATGAGGCAAAAATACATTTAACATATAATAAATTAACACTTTCTAAATGTTTATTTATATATTTAAATTTTACGGGACCTGCTGAAACAATACAAACAATAACAAGATCAACAATGTTCATGTTTATTGTTATGCGATCAATTGCGATCCGAACATATCCGAATATGTTGCATTCATCGGATGATAACCACAATTGCCGAGAGGCAGATCATTTAAGTTGTAATGTATGCAATTTGTTTTGATAATTCCACAGTTTTCTTTTTTTTTTAGCTATTGAGGTACTATCATAATGCCAAACACTAGTTTCGCTGGCGGAGTTCAGCTAGTGTTATTTATCACAGTACCGTTAACGTTATTATTATCAACAACATCGATAATATGGCCATTAAAAATGTCCAATGCTCATTATGACGTATTCTACCCCGTTTACGAAAAACCATTATTCCTGTTATTAGCACTGAACCATACTTGACAACAACTAAACGATGTAAAAGATTCATAATTTTTAAGTTTAATACAATATATTATTGAGCATGAATCATTTTCATCAGCTGGTAGAACTACCCCGCATTTTCCGATAAAAAATCGCTTCTCTTGATGTTCCTTTAGTCGCGCAAAATTGCTTCTCTTGGTTCTGGCTCTTGGTTTTGATATAGAGAGTGGAGAAGTAACAGGAGCAAGTCAATCGACATATCTACTTCCGCGTCCGCGACAATTCAGTATAAAAAATGGATTTTTCGTCCAATGACATTGTTAATCACCAAGAAAAAAAAGTGAAACATATGGATTCAGATTAATCTTTCGAAGTATTCGTTCAAATGATGCTTGTAATCTACGAATATAAGAAAATAACGAATCAGTATTTTACAACCAAGTCAAACAGTTTCAAACACAGGCGTCTGGCTCATTGTTTGTGTCTAAAATGTTGATAAATATCATTTTAGGTACATATAATGAGATAAACAACACATCTGGAGATATTTAATGCCTATGATATACAATAAAGAAAGAGGGTATGTAACTCTTACTTACCGGGACCGAACTAGTTGCTAACCTGTTTTCCCTTCGTCTGAGGACATAACGTTAAAAATGCTTTAAGGTATCAGTTCATACAATCAACTTTACAATTCGCTGCTTCATTGCCAGGGGGGCGCAAAGCAATGAACAACCATATATAAAACCATTTACGACCATATACAACAGCGTTTACGACCATCTTCACCACCATAAACGACCATAATCAAATCAGTTACGACCATTTAAAACGCCATTTACAACCATATACAACACCAAATACAGCCATTTGCAAACACATATACGACCTTATAAAACATCAAATACAGTCATTTACAACATCAAATACAGTCATTTACAACAACATTTATGACCATATACAACATCAAATACAGCCATTTACAACAACATTTACGACCATATACAACATCAAATACAGCCATTTACAACAACATTTACGACCATATACAACATCAAATACAGCCATTTACAACAACATTTACGACCATATACAACATCAAATACAGCCATTAACAACAACATATACGAACATATACAACATCAAATAAAGCTATTAACAACAACAGATACGACCATATACAACATCAAATATAGCAATTTACAACAACATTCACGACCATATACAACATCAAATAAAGCCATTTACAACAATATATACGACGATATACAACATCAAATACAGCCAATAACAACAATATTTACGACCATATAAAACACCAAAAACAGCCATTTACAACAACATTTACGACCATACAACATCAAAAACAGCCATTAGCAACAACATTTACGACCATATACAACATCAAATATAGCCATTTACAACAACATATACGACCATATACAACATCAAATATAGCCATTAACAACAACATTTACGACCATATACAACATCAAATACAGCCATTAAAAACAACACATACGACCATATACAATGTCATATACGTCCATGTACAGAACTCTTAACGACCATATACAACATAAAATACCACCAAGACAACAACACATACGACCATATACAATGTCATATACGTCCATGTACAGAACTCTTAACAACCATATAAAACACAAAATACGACCAAGACAACAACAGATACGACCATATACACCACCATTTACGACCATATACTAACCATTTAAGACCATTTAAAGCACCATTTACGACCATATAAAACGCCATATAATACTCGAAGGAGATATATATGTAATGTTCCTAACCTCTAATGTCTCATTGTGTTCCTTATTTAACTTTCTTATATATTTTGTCAGCGGTCTAGAAACATTTTTGTATTGGTGTAAACTTTACCATTATTTGTAGATATAAATACTACTATTACTACTTAGTACTACTACTACTACTACCACTACCACTACCATTACCATTATTACTACTACCACTACTACTTCTTCCACTACCACTACCACTACCACTACCACGACCACTACCACTTCCACGACTACTACGACTACTACGACGACGACTACGACGACTACGACGACGACTACGAAGACGACGGCGACGGCTACGGCTACGGCTATGGCAACGGCTACGGCGACGACGAAGACCACTACCACTACCACTACTACCACTACTACTACTACTTACATGATTATGCTACCAGTGACACTACTACTGCTAATGCTTGATATACCTGCAGCTTCTATGCTGCTAAAATTGCTGTTGCTGCTGCACCTTCTGTTACAACTACTTCTGTTGATACTGCTGGTACAACTTCTGCCTCTAATATTCCATCTAAAACTGCTATTTTGCTGCTGCTGCTGCTACTTCTTCATTTGCTACTACTTCTGCTGCTTTTGCTGGTACTACAACTGCTCCAAATGCGGCTTATTTGTCGGCCTCTACTTCCCCTACTAAATCTGCGGCTGCTACTGCAACTCCTTCTACTTATATACCATTCAGTTTTGCTCATTAAAGCAATACAACTGGATAACTTATTTTCAATACATTTCATATAAACAGTTGTTAAAAACTGATAATTAAAGCACCACCATTTAAATAATAAATTATAACGGCTGTTATAAATTGTGCTTGGTTCACCGTTTATGTTCCATAGAAACATGTGAGGCCATCAAAACATTCAAATATGCACGGAAAATAAAATATTATGACACGAACAACAAACTTAAATGATTCACCTATATACATATATGATGTATACATGCTTGTGTATCTATGATACGCCGAAATCATATAAAATTTTGTCATAAGAAGCATGCAAATTTGCAAACACTCTTATCATTGTCTTACCAAAGGACAACAGCGTTACCAGGATTATAGTGTTATAGTGAGATACATCATGTTATACCGAGTTTTCGGTTTGATATAACTATCATGCTTTTTTGTATAATACATGTGTACCATCACACTATTACTCAACTCGTTTGTAACCAGCTTATTCAGAAACAAAAAGCAGGGCATACATTTGCATTAATGAAAGAGAAAAGATGTACTTGAAGTTAGCCGCCTAGCAGCCTAGCGGCGTAAAGTATGCGGCCTAGCGGCTTGAAGTTGGCGGTCTAGCGGCCTTATTTTTTCAAAGGAATTGTTTATGTGTTTTTATTATGAAAACAATGATTAATCAATAAATTTATTCATACATTAACATAGCGACCTTAAATTGTTTTCTATTCAGAGCATTTTTATATGCATTTTCTTCTAAAACAATGATAAATTTACTGTTTTATTTAAACAAATTATCAATCTTTAGTGTATATCTGCGTTTCCCCCAAACAAACGCATGAACAATTGCTTTGATATAAAGAAAAAAATAAGCCGCAAGGCCGCTAACTTTACGCCGTTAGGCCGCCAAGCCGCTAGGCCGCTAACTTTACGCCACTAGGCCGCTAGGCCGCTAAATTCACGTACATAAAAAACAGAATTAATGAAGAAATTACTTTTCAATTTTATTCATGAAAGGAAAACGTGATTTTCTCTCTATATTTTATTAATTACTATAACTTTCATTACGCAATTTTGGTATACATGTTATTTTTTGTGATTCTTAAAGGGTTTGATTACAGTATTCATTTCACTTATAAACGGAATTAAAAATACTCGTATATTTTGTTAAAAAGCGGGAAATAGCATTGCTTTGTCAATGGGTGGTACTCCGCACATCAATTATAACTCCATGTCAAAGATATTTTGTATACATTTTTATTTCTTGACTTAATTTCGTTTTCATTATCACAGTGTATGCAATGGTATGTGCTTATTGACGAACTGGAAACTACAAGGGTATGTTCAGAGTACTCATATGGTCAAGGAGTTGTTTTTATAATACCGAATTATACTGTCAAAAAAACAGAGCTTGAGGTTATAAACTAAGGTGAGGCTTACCTATATTTGGTCTACTCGGACCGCTTTTTCTGAAAAGATAAGTGTTTTGTCAGAATTTGGTAAAAAGTGACTTTGTAACAGCAATTTGGACCAAACAATGAAACATGATCCTGCTAAGTTTAGCTGTCTTTATCAGCATCGTTTTAAGGTCAAATTCTGGCCATGTGTATCATGACTTCAATAAAATAATACTTAACTGAGTCATCCTTCATTATTCCGATTTCCATCCAAAATGAATCACTAATAAGTTAAAGCAATATAATAGCTAATAGTATCAGATAGACTTGTTATATTGCATAATCAATGATTCAAATAATGATCCTTTAGTGCATGAGACGTTGACAAATGACTTCAAGCGTGATTACAATACATTAATTGGCAAAAATAAGATTAAAACTTCCGAAAATCGAGCCAAAGTGTTTATACCGGATGCACCACGCATCGGTTACTTCCCTTTACAAAAACACCTAAACTAGCGTAGGAAAATTATAATTGATTGTTTTTTAGCCTTTAAATATTTATTACCACACAATGGTTGGCAATTTAGATAAATGTACGGTCGCAGATTTTTTTTATTAATTATATTATATAAATCCGCGAAACGAAACATCAATTTGGTGTTTAATTTAAAACCTAAACGTCTTTTCGGTTATTGTATTTGTCATCTTAACATTATTATAGATTGTTTTGTTGAACTCATCCAGGACATATGCCAAAGGCTCGTTTACTGACTGATTAGTGAACTCGTTGATTAAATCGGTTTATTCTATGAGCACTCGTGACAAATCCTATATATTTAATAATTAAATAACATAAATAACATAACATTTATTCAGCATTAAATGACATATCATCCATAGCCAAAATGCAAAACATATGAAATAAATCATATGAAACAAATAATCGGTAACTCTCAGTAATAGAATACACCGGGAAATTCCACACAATCCCAACACCAGACATAAACGCTCGGAAAATGACTGACCTATTTGTTTTGAACAATTAAATGAAGACAGGAGGGGTTTTGTAAATACGGATAAAAACTGTGATATATTGCCATGTGTTTATGTTATTGTAATAACGATGAACTGTATATGTTCAAGTTAACAATCAATGTTCTGTTCTGTTCTATATATGAATAAACAAACTGCCAGTGTTGGTTTTTACAACAACAATTAATTCAAGTTCCCAGTACAATTGCTAAATTTAGCGTTTGAAATAAATAATTAATTGTATAAACAACTATCAATATTATCAGTTAAAAATTAACTGTCGAAAGAACCAGTTTCCGATCTTGTAAATAATAGAGACGAAAAGCGTTATAAAGATAAACGTTCTAAAATATCATCTTTTCTAACCTGTCAGGCGAACAAATCCATGCACTTTTTCATTTTGATGTCACTTCATTTACAACTAAAATGGTTTGAAACAAAATGTTTGAAATGATTTTATTAGGTTCATTAATTACAGCAAGTAGGCTATTCAATAAGTTATAAATATTGCATTTATTAAATAAAACCAAAGGAAAAAAACAGTATGATGACTCCTTCAAGATGTTAACTTGCTGATAACAAAATATAAGAAATTTTATGCCGTAAAAGGAAAGACAGATACATCGGACATCTTATTTATTGTATCGTTACTGCATAAGTTCAGTACGTGGATGTAGATGCCTTCGTTCAATGTATACACGATTTGTTCACCGGGTCGAACAATAATGACGAAACATTCTGGAAGGGAAACGTTTATCGCTTGTACTAAAACTTACAATCATGCACATGAAATAACACAATATTATCGGGGTTTCCCTTTCAGGGTTTTTTACGCAATGACTTGAGGCTTTTCTTATCTTACAAGTTTTGAGTGTTTAGTACTTTAGCCCATGCTGGAGCCCTGACATTGGGAAATGTATGACATATTTAAGTAGTTATGTAAACACAATCGTCCCATCGCCGATATCTTTCACTTTATGTATCACGGCCTCTAAACGCCAGCTCCACCACTTTATGGTGGTGCAATGAAAAAGAGCTGTCGACACTTCCGTGGTGGAGTTGTGCCCTATGTTAACATGAACAAGCGTGAGTATCATTTATATTTTATTTGATAATTTCATTTAGCGGACATATTTCGAAAATCGGAGAATGTGGTACCGTGTAAGAACACTTCTACTGCAGGCTGGTTACTATTTCGTTTCAATATTGTGCAAACTGTGGTGCCAGGAGCTTTTCTCCCGAATCGGACTTGTGCATATTTTGAGATCTGATTGCATAGCAAGTACATTTCGGTGCTTACACACGCACGCCTGCAAACATAATTGTTATATAAAGTACCTATGCCAGAACACAACAAAACTAATAAGCACTTCTTAAAAAGGAAAAATGCACATATTTATAAAAGTGGTGGCGCTGTTAGGCACCACCGTAAAGTGGTGGAGCTGGCGTTTAGAGGCCATGATGTATAGGTTATTGTTTATTTAGAGGTTTAAGGGAATTGTTTGTTTGAGCTTAGAGAATTTAATAAAGACCTCCAAATAAATGATAAATAGTATAATGCTTTAAATCATTTTTGTTACTGACAAGGACTTAATCTGAACATGTTTTTGCCCGTACCTAAATAAATATACGCGTAATAAGCTAACGCAATGTGAATACGTGTAGATAAAGTTTGTCATTTCAACATGTCTAGTTTTGGATGTATTGGTTTAGTCTATGTTTATAGAGCAGAAATATCGTGTCATTGAAATAGGCTTCGAATTGAAATTTACTCTTCCACATTTAATAGTGTATCGATTTGTTTGATTCTCAAGAATATATGTAAAGCGTGTCGTTCGTGTAAGATAGCCACGGTGGCGTTGTTGTCAAAATAAAAATATAATATTGAAAATCAACACGCTTAAAATATGGGGTATCTACTGTACAGCGTCATAACACAAGTGCTCATGCATTTGAAAATAAGACCTGTATACTATGTACAAACTATTCGCATCAATAAACTTCACCTGTGAAACGCATCTTCATTTCATTTCATAACGGATTATCTATTTCATGTTCCCGCAAATAAAGAAAGAAACCAGTTATTCTAGTTATAATTATCATCTATTGATGTTTTAATAGTTTCATTTCAGCAATGATGGGGTTTTAAAGATAATCATCCTGAAATATTTCTTTAAAATATATCTAAATATAAATATTTCCATTTCGATAAGACGAATAATCAAAATAAGAAATTCGAGATTCACGCACATATTGCTCTTGGTCTCAATACCATATAAACTCAAAATATGTTAAAAACAAGTTGGAGCAAAGTGTTTTAAATAATTATATCCGCTTCATATATGATATCAAGAAGGCTCTTCAAAAGAGGAAACATTGATGTTTTTTATCGAATCTGATTAAACACGATGTCATGCATATCTTGGGAAACGAATGGACAACTATTGGTCAATGATAACTTTATCATTTTATTTTGGCTTGAGTGAATTGATAACATTGTATCGTTTTCTTTCTACCCTAATAAGGTCTACATTTACAAATATTTAGTGAAAATACATTTAACATTATAAAACTTTTTTATAACTTTGTGTGTGCGGAAACAAACGCAGTGTGTTTAAATGCCAAAGAAACAATTTATAATCTACCTTGTCAACCTTAGTATTGATGCGTATTACCCATTATTCTATGGGGGTCATTATTTTGTTACACCAAGCAACCCTTGCACTGGCATAGCTCATCCTGAATACTTTTTGCGTAGATTAGATAAAAAAATAGAATGTGTCGAAAACCATTGCCGAAAAGAGGGGGTGGTCCTTCGTGACTGTCCGTCTTATTTCTGAAGCTTAATCACGAATATATAATTTTATATAGAAGCTGTTGAAAATGAAAAGCAATGACATTGCAAGCAGTGTAAATTTGTTAAGATATATCAACCCTAACAAATATTAAAGATTGTTTTTTAAATACTTTTAAAAACATTAACTTGGTAAGTATCAACATGTTTTGCCTTAAAAAGGACAGGAACCATGTGTAATAAAAACATAAATCGAACCCTGAGAAGTTTGTTATCATTCAACGTATAAGTAACTGATAGGACACACACTTCAGGACTCGTTTTATCTTAAAGAGTATTCGAATAATTTAGTTTTGATTCCCACGAGTGTGGGCCCAAACTGATTGCTTACCTGTTTTCCATTCGTCTGAGGCCATAACGCTCTTATTTCTTAAATGTATCCGTTCGTACAAACAACTTTTACCATTCACTGCTTCATTCCCGGCAGGACGCAACGCAATAAACGACCATATATAAAAGCATTTACGACCATATACAACAGCGTTTACGACCATCTATACCACCATAAACGACCATATATAAATCAGTTACGACCATTTAAAAAACCATTAACGACCATATACAACAGCGTTAATGACCATCTACACCACCATAAACGACCATATACGAATCAGTTACGATCATTTAAAACATCATTTACAACCATATAAAACAGCGTTTACGACCATCTACACCACCATAAACGACCATATACAAATCAGTTGCGACCATTTAAAACACCATTTACGACCATATACAACATCAAATACAGCCATTTACAAGAACATAAACGACCATATACAATGTCATATACGACCATATACAACGTCATATACGACCATATACAATGTCATATACGACCATATACAATGCAATATACGACCATAAACAATGTCATACACAATGTCATATGCGACCAAATACAATGTCATATACGACCATATACAATGTCATATACGACCATATACAACGTCATATACGACCATATACAATGTCATATACGACCATATACAATGCAATATACGACCATAAACAATGTCATACACAATGTCATATACGACCATATACAATGTCTTATACAACCATATACAATGTCTTATACAACCATATACAATGTCATATACGACCATATACAATGTCATATACGACCATATACAATGTCTTATACGACCATATACAATGTCTTATACAACCATATACAATGTCATATACGACCATATACAATGTCATATACGACCATATACAATGTCATATACGACCATATACAATGCAATATACGACCATAAACAATGTCATACACAATGTCATATACGACCATATACAATGTCTTATACAACCATATACAATGTCATACACAATGTCATATACGACCATATACAATGTCTTATACAACCATATACAGAACTCTTAACGACCGAATCCAAGAACAGATACCACCATATACACCACCATTTACGACCATATACCAACCATTTACGACTTTTGAAAGCACCATTTACGACCATATAAAACGCGTTATGAGTGAGTAAATCTGTCATGTTCCTTATCTCTCATGTCTCATCGTGTCCTTTATCTAACTTTCTTATATATTTTGTCAGCGGTCTTACGTAGAAACATTTTAGTTTTTGTAATGCACCAGTCAATTGTAACCACGCCCCCCCCCCCCCATGTCCATGGGGTATTCCGGGGATAACCGGGGAAATGGGACGTGTTTTTACCTTTTAGGTGGCCGCGCAGTGCCGGGTGAATGCGGTGGTTTTGTCTTCCCTTTAAATATAGCGTGGAATGGGCCTTACCTGGGGTCCCCAGGGTGCGGGGGCATTTGGTTGGGATTTTACCATCTGTTTGTCCCCGCAGGGCGGGGATTTTAGCCAGGGATGGCTGGACCGCAAGTCAAAGTCCCCGCTATACTCCGGACCTGGGGGGGGGGCGTGGTATACAATTGACTGGTGCATCATACCTTCTCAAAAACATGTGACAAATCATTTTTCTTACAAACTAAAGCTTGTTGATTAATTTGAAACATACTGTCTTTCATAAACGTTTCCTTATAATGGTTTCTATTTTGTAGGTGATCTTGAAAACGCCCCTTTTTTCGTTTGTTAACTTTAAAATCACATATGATGGTTTAATCGGTAAATGTGAGAATGTTTAATAATATTTTATGTTAAATAGAAATAAAAACAAACACTTACCTTCACAACAGTATGCTACATCTTTTTATATCACTTTGATTTTAAAAACAATATATAAATGTAGTTTCTGTTTCACCATTACTCGGCTGACATTGTACTAAATTCGAATCATGTGAACAAAGAGATAACATGAACGCACTTATTTAACACTTCAGTAGTCGAAGGTAGTTTATTTTTGGAAAACTGTTTTGTGAAACAGATAAAGCCGAGATTACGAAATTAATACAAATTCTACCTCATTTAGCCTAATACCACAGTTATTTTTACTGTATGTTTCATATAGACACTAATCTGGCTTTTCACTTTAAAACAGTCGCAATTGAAAAACAAGACTTAATTTACTGCAAAGCATCAAAGACGTCGCGAATGTTGTTGAATCATGACTAAAATTAAGCAAATGCAGTTTACTAGCATACAAAGTTTGAGGTACCTGGATACAAGTGTTCAGTTATTTGAGGAAATCAGTTTTTCAGCTCAAGGTCACCCTTGATCTCAGCCTAACTGGCATCAAAGTAGTTTTAGCGCTGGTCATGTATGAGGTTGCTCAACCAAGTTCGTAGTCTCTAGGCCATGCAGGTTTTCAATTTTTGATAGTAAACTTTGTATTTTCAGCTTACGGTCACAACGACCTTGACCTATAGCTCACCTACCTCAATGGGAAACTCATCCCGAAAGTAGGGTGGTGCTAAAACCCGGTACCCGATATTACCAGATTACAAATCTTGGTATCAAATGATCCGCTATTTATTGCCTATTGACGGAATGTTTATCGAATTAAGATCTCTGTTATGCAGTTGTTGTATTACAACAAGATAAGTGTCATATTATCACACTTTCAAAAACTGGAGGATAGAAATGCTTTGGGTCTGAAGTTTCTACATTATGTTTTCGGCTTTTAAAAGATCAAAACACATTTTCATTGTATTAATAAAACATTGGGTGTTATATTTTTTTCTATTCTATTCCCTCATTATCACATTAAAATGCACAAATAACAACAATAATTATTCAATTTAAATCTACAATACTCCATGACTACATTAATTTTTCGGCTTTTTAAAGATCAAAGCATATTTGGTTATTATTTTCGTTGTTGTATTGATTAAAACTTTTAGTTTTAATATAGAATAAAAATCATACCTATTCCCCAATTATCAAATTGAATAAACACACAAAAATTCATAATAATTTAAAAGCTACTAGACTCAATATTTACAGTATGTTAAAAGTGTGTAATTTTAGCTTTGATGCATGCTAATTATGTTGACAACGACCTCCAATTTGTGTTTGCAAATCCTAGATTTCGCAAACTCAAGTACCCTTTAAATACGGTGTAATCGAATACTGGCCTATACTTTAGTTAGAAGGCTTCATTAAGGTATGATTTTGGTGTTTTTTGTTTGCGAAATGTTTTGGAAGTTTGTCTAATTGACCCGCCAACTTCGGGCCCCAGCGGGGTTTTCGCAGAAAAACACGGGGTTTTTCACTATCCCGCGGGATTTTTCTCCCGTTTTTCAAAAGCTGGGGAAAAATCCCGCGGGGTTTCAATAATACACGATTCAAGTTATTTTAGCTCAAAACAACATCTTATATCAAAAGGAGCATTATGCTTCGACACCGGAAGTGAAATAACGCGAAACAAAAAAAAAACCGCTTTTCAGTACGGGGTTTTTCTGCGGGATAAAACTCCAAGATTTTACCGATAATGCAAAATCCGTAAAAACCCCACTTCTAAGCTAGTATATTATTGTTATGATGTTAATTATCACTTGTTTAAGGATTTTGAAATACTTGCTTTTTATTAAAAGAACAATAGAAATTTTATGAATGTTTTTTACGGTAGGAAAACCCAGCAAAACCTGTTTTGACTATTTATGATTTAAACGCGATTATTGCACTTCATTTAAAGCAAAAACAAATGTTACTACATATGTATCTTATATGTTTAATATAACAACCATGTTAGTTATGTAAATGATATTATTAAAGGTAATTTAACTAATTTCGAAACTTATGAAATAGTGTAATGTAACCTTTTAAAAAGAAATCTTTCTTTTTTAACCGTCTTTAAAAATACTACAGGAATGAAAATTATACGTGACATTAAAGAGTTGTAGCGTTAAAAAGATGATATTGCTTAAAATTGTTTAATTATTGGTACTTGAATCTGACTTTAAACCGTTTTAACACAAACATACAATTAGAATAATCAATACCAGGGTACATGTATCATGCTGGAAAATTACGAATGTGTCAGACGAATTATTTTGTTTTTCATAGAAGATAAACAAAATCATCGAGCTTTGCAGAACGATGAATCAGAATGACTGAATGACACTAAGTTTTGCAAAATGGATATATCCCTAACTTCCATGGTAAGTCATATATATTTTATTCTATTGCATTTTTGTGTGGCTTGTTGAATATGTATCAGCTAAGAACACAGGTAGATCTACTTGACACAAACAATTTTAATAAGAATATCTTAATACACTTATCCCATATATAAGGCGATTATTGATTATGTGACTTGCACCTGTGGCTAAGAAGTAGGACAACTCTTGGTTATGCACCAGTCAGTTGTAACTTCCCCCACCCGCCCCCCCCACCCCCAGTCCAGGGAATGGCAGGGACTTTGACTTTCGGTCCAGCTAAGCCCGGGCAAAGGCCCATTTTCCCCAGCTAACCCCGGTATACACCCAGTCTCGGGTAATCACGGCCTCCCCAGTTCCAGAGAATAGAGGGGACTTTGACTTACTGTCCAGCCAAGCCCGGGTAAAATCCTTGTCCTACAGGGACGAATTGCCGGTAAAATCCCTGCCAAATGATCCCGTACCCCAAGGACCCTAGGTAAGGCCTCCGGTAATCACAGCCTTCCCAGGTCCGGAGAAAAGCGGGGACTTTGGCTTTCTGTCAAGCCAAGCCCAGGTAAAATCCTTGTCCTGCGGGGACAAACTGCCGATAAAATCCCTGCCAAATGATCCCGTACCCCAATTAGTCCAAATAATTGTACGTTGACAGATTTTTTTATGATTTTTGATATGGCAAATCCTTAATGTACAAATTGTTTTGTACCAAAAGTGGGTAGTTGTTCCGGGTTAAAGCATATTGCGTCCATTAAATATCATAAAAACAAGTAATATTACCAGATTATGTTATTTTATATTAGTTCCGTACACAAAAAATAAGTATCCAACGAATAATTATGAGTTTGACGGTCTATCTCGAAGCTTGTCGGATGTGGCCTACTTATTACGATTGTGTCGAGTTGTTCCGTTTGGCATAATTGTTGTCTGTGTCAGTCAACTTTCATTTTATTGGAAAGGTAAATGTGTTTTAATGCATTTAATGCTTGTTTTGTGCAAAATAATTTCTTTTACATGTATGGTAAATTATGAATATAAACCTTTATGATCAATTTCAACCATAAAATACTGCACTTAATACAATTTCAATATTTTTCAAACACCTCTGGTTTTTACACAAACCCGTTTAGACATTAGGGATTGGAAGAAACCCGTATAACACGTCTATTATTTTAGACTTGTACCCCAAGGACCCTAGGTAAGGCCTCTGGTATTCATGGCCTCCCCACTCTCCTAAAAAACGGTGAGAAAAAACAACATTATTATTAAAAGTATTTATTCTTTTCATGAAAGTCTTTTGCCTGTAATTGCGCATTCAACATCCTAATGCAATATAAACTGTCATGATCTGCCCCCAGATTTCAGATTTAGTAAGCTTCTTATGACACAGACAACAGTTTTGCCTATATATGATCTGCAGGTTGGCGCATGATTATTATATATTAATGGCATATTTAGCTGACTCCAGTGGTCAAAATTGACACCAGCCCAAATTTTATTTAAGCAGGGCTTGATAAAAAAATTAATGCCAAGCATTAGTGTTAGAAGTCGGGCTTGTACCTTCAAAAGTCTAATTGGATGACTGACTCAGTATGTGCATGTTTTGACATATTTTTGTTACTGTTTGGACTTTCTGGTAGCATAGTTGTGCTTGTTAGATGTAAATTCTTCCCTCAGAAAAAATCTATCCATGGTGTGTGTTTTTCCATGTAAATGTCATTATAACTATAACTATAGTATATGTCACTGTTATATTGGTCTAAATAACTGTTTCAAAGATGTGATTACTTTCAATGTACCTGTCCTCAGAATTATTAATTTGTAAGTTGTATACATGAATGTAATGTCTGTTCGTGAATAACTGTTCCCATGGGATGTATCTCTTCATTGTACTAAATGCCCTTATAACTCTTACTATAGTATATGTCAGTGTAATGTTCGTCCTTGAATAACTGACCCCATGGCATGTGTCTTTGTAATGTACCATACATTTTAGAATGACTATTATGATTATTACTATATATTGAAAGTCAAATGTAATGTCCGTCCCTGAATAAATGTCACTATAGTGTCATTTTTTGTTATAAAGTACATTTTAGAATAACTATTTATACTATATTGTATGTAATTGTAATGCTTGTCCCTGAATAACTGTCCCCATGGTGAGATTCTTTGTAGGTACATTTGAGAATACCAATTTCTGGAGTGTGTGTCAATGTTATGTCCGTCCCTGAATAACTGTCACCATTGGGTGTGTCATTACAATGTACATGTCAGAATTACTATTACTATAGTATAATGTCATTTATTTAGTCAATGTATGTTTGTCCCTGAATAAACTGTCCCAATGGTTCAATTCTATGTAAAGTAAATGTCAGGATAATTATTAGTATATGGTTATTGTCAAGTGTGATGTCTGTCCATAAATAAGTCTCCTCATGGTGTGTGTCTTTGCAATGTTCATGTAAGAATAACTATAACTATAGTGTATGTCAATTAAGTCTAGTCAATGTAACATCTGTCCCTGAATAACTCAGTCCTCATGGCGCTTGTCTTAAAATGTTAATATGTCAAAATAACTAGTTCTTATAAAAGTGTATACATCAATGTCATGTCCGTCCCTGAATAACTGTCCCCATGGCATTTGTTGTTACAATGATAATGGCAGAATAACTATTCCTATAATGTATGTCAATGAAATGTCTATCCCTGAAATCCCTGTCCCCATGGTGTGTGTCTTTACAATTTTCATATAAGAATAACTATTTTTATAGTGTATGTCAATGTAATGTCCGTCCCTTATTAACTGTCCCCATGGGGTATGTCTTTGCAATGTTCATAAATTTCAGAATAACTATTTCTATATAGTGTATGTCAATTTAGTGTGACAGGCCCTGATTAACTTTCCCCATAGTGTGTGTCTTTGCAATGTTCATTTCAGAATTACTATTTCTATAGTGGTGTTAATGTAATGTCCGTCCCTGATTAACTGTCCCCATGTAGGGATTCTATGTAAAGTACACATCAGGATAATTAATTACTGTATTGTATATCAGTGTTATGTCTGTCCCTAATTAAGTCACCTAAGGGTGTCTGGTGTGTGTCTTTGCAATGTTCATGTCTGAAATACTATTAGTATAGTGTATGTCAATGTAATGTCCGTCCCTTATTAACTGTCCCCATGGGGTATGTCTTTGCAATATTCATAAATTTCAGAATAACTATTTCTTTATAGTGTTTGTCAATTTAGTGTGACAGGCCCTGATTCACTTTCCCCATAGTGTGTGTCTTTGCAATGTTCATTTCAGAATTACTATTTCTATAGTGGTGTTAATGTAATGTCCGTCCCTGATTAACTGTCCCCATGTAGGGATTCTATGTAAAGTACACATCAGGATAATTAATTACTGTATTCTATATCAGTGTTATGTCTGTCCCTAATTAAGTCACCCTAAGGGTGTCTGGTGTGTGTCTTTGCAATGTTCATGTCTGAAATACTATTAGTATAGTGTATGTAAATGTAATGTCCGTCCCAGAGTATTACTGTCACCATGTAGCGATTCTGTGTAAAGTACATGTCAGGATAACTAATTACTATATAATTGTATGCCAATGTTATATCCCTAAATAAGTCTCCCCATGGATGCACCAGTCAATTGTATCCACGCTCCCCCCCCCCCACCCAGGTCCGGGGGTATACCGGGGATAGCCGGAGAAAAGGGCCATGTTTTTACTTTCCAGGTGGTCCCACTGGGCCGGGTGACCGCGGTGGTTTTGTCATAGGGCCAAATTAAGCCAAGATTGGGCCTTATATAGAGTCTCTGGGGTGCGGGGGCATTTGGCCGGGGTTTAACCATCAGTTCGTCCCCGCAGGGCGGGGATTTTACCCGGGGTCGGCTGGACCGAAAGTCAAAGTCCCGGCTATTCCCCGGACCTGGGGGGGCTGTGGTTACAATTGACTGGTGAATTATAATGTCAGTCCCTAAATAAGTCTTCCCATTGGCGTGACTGTCATGGTAATGTACATGTACCGGTAATTATTACTTTAGTATATTATTTTAAAACTAACAGTAGGATGTCAAAATGACTTAATTAATTACACCATGATAAATGATAATATATCATGAGTGGATGGTACTCTGAAATTGCAGAGCTTAATATTATTTTTTTAGTTGAACGATTTTACTATTGTTAAAGTGACTGGTCAATAAACAGAATTTATGATGAAATGGGTTTCATTTTTCTACATGCCTTGGCGAAACAAAATAATCCGCTGAGTTCTCTCCATTCCTTGAAGCTGTCAAATAAGTTCACATTTGGATTATATATATCTTAAATATATATGTCTAATGTCTACACTCATGCACAATATTTTGCTAAGAATTAGGCGCAAGTCCGCTAACGCGTTCACAGGGGGTACTTTGAATGACTGGGGAATAGCACGGTAGCGCCCCTAGTGTGCCTCCTTGTTTTCAGTTCCTACTGAAAGATTACTGTTGGTCAGCCTTAGAGTATTTGAGGTTGGCTGATGTAGTTTTTTCAACTGTCAGAGACTTCTGTTCAGGATTTCCACTCCTTTATTCTAAGAATAGTGTTCCTTTTAAATCAGCGATAACAAATAACACAATTGCAATTGCAAATCCAGTATGATTTAAGTCTATTTCATGTATAGTTATATGAATTTTTCATATGTGGCAGGTCTATTTTAGAAGTCTTTTGTTTATAATTGTCTCTGTGGCTGCATTTATGCCACTCTGATCCTGTTGTTGTTGAGATAATGAAGATAAAATTCTCTATTAACAAAAAGTCCACAATTAGAAAATAGTAGGAGAGAATTTTCCAAAAAAAAAAAATCTTAATCAAGATATGAAAAGGGCCCTTATAATAACCTAATTAAACTTAAAATTAAAAACAAAAGGTAAGACTTGTTAATTACTCTAAAATCTAGGTGTTAGATGACATTAAAGCTGCACTCTCACAGATATATATACCATTTTGACAACTTTTTTTTTGTTTGTCTTGGAAAGAGCAAATTTCTGCCTAGATATCTGCAAATAAATTTATGATTGCTGACAAAATCAGATCGTAGATTTTCACATTTTTCTGTTTGAAAAATTGATGTTTTTTAAGGAAAATGCATATTAGATCATTTTTGGATTTTTTGTTAGTTAGTTTTATTTATATAACTGGTTCCATGGATTTTTGCAAAAATTGGCTGGTTCCAAGGCAAACAATAAAAAGTTGTCAAAACGTTCAATCTGTGAGAGTGCAGCTTTAAGTGCACTATACAAAGAAAGCTGGTAAAAATAATGAATAAACACTTAAAGCAAAATTATGTTTAAACTGGGACCAATAATATGTTATCTTACTCCCAGGTTTAAACAATTGCATATAATAACAATAATTATAGTTTTGTCTGGCTTTTCTTACACAAATAGAAACTAATTTTTTAATCAAACAAAAGACATTAAAACTGCATATCCAGAATATCCTTGAAATAATATCAAAATGCCAAAATAAAATGTACCAACAAAAACAAAAAAACATCTGAATTAAATAACAATTAGCCACTTTAGCAAAATGGAGAATTATACATTTAAGATATTCACATGAAATTCACCTCAATTTTTCCTTTCCATATGATTATATATATTTCTTATTTTTTCCCTCTTTGCTATTAGCCTATAAATCAACATGACCATAAGCAATTATTTTAATCAATTCTGTGAAATGCTATGAAATTGAAGTTCAATTCTAAATTGACAGTGATGTATCTCTTCCAATATTATAAGGATTTATATTTTAAGCATAATTAAGGAATATGTATTTTGATCAATTAAAGTGCATAACTGCAGATTATGTTTATTATCTTAAATAAATTATAAGCCTATTCATAATCATATTTATAGCACCATTTTCAGAATAATGATTGTCACATTAACCAGGCTTTCCCTGTATAAAACTGTCATTCATAAAGAACATTAAAAGGCAATTTTAACTCAGCCAATCAGATGTCAAAAACAGTGAAAGGGGCAATGTCAAGTCCAGTGAAAGGGGCGGAGCTAAGATAAATACTGACATGAAATGTAGATGGATCTTACCAACTGATGAACTATTTTGATTTTCCTCATTTGCTTGTAATAAAAATTAAACTTTTACATTGATACAAATTTATCAATATATTATTGAATATAAAAGTGAATTATAAAAGCAAAATAATGACACCAAACATGACACATCTTGCATAAAGATTCGCATTTTGATAAACTTCCTGGAATTGTTATAATCAAAATACCTTGCACCAATATATCAAATCCTACTCCCACACAATGCAATGTAAAAAAGTAAAAATATATACAGTATGCAGCAAAACTGTCTTCAAATTAAATCCTTGATTAGGCGAAACAAATATTCTTAGTTTCTACTAACATCCCCCAAAAAAGGGTAGATAGGTAGGCATTACTTTTTTTTGGACGACCATAATTCTTTAGCAAACTGACCTGTATCAGGGTATTATTTTAGGTCTCTGAAAAAACGCATTTTGATCAAAACGCCAAAAAAAAAATAGGAAGAAAAAAATAAATTCAGATGGGTGTAAACAAAGATTTGTATAGGCCTTATTATCATATCAGTGATCAAAATAATCACAAGCCCACAAGCCCTGCAAATGTAAAGTTCTTTCTTGGCTGTCATGGGCCCAGGGCCCACTTCAACTCTTGATTTATGGTAGGTTCTGTTGAAAGTATTTGAAGCAAAATACTAGTTTAAAAATATTGGCTTTGAAGTTCTCCATAGTAACACTTCTAAACCTAACAAATGGAGTGAATTAGAGGGTTAATTGGGGGTAATAAAACACATCTTGATAGTGACAATTTAAGTTTTAATCTTTCAAGTGGTGGTTCAACTAAGGAGGGATATATATATATATATATATATATATATATATATATATATATATATATATATTCTGTAACATTCTAAACTTTAGCATAAAATGTTAACTTAAATTTAATAAGAAAAAATATAATTAAAATGTGAAACTTTTTTGTCATTTAAAAAAACTTGTCACAGCTTCACATTCTCTTATTTTTAAGGCCTTCGACATATTTGAGTGGGATCCTGAAACAACCTCTGACACAACAACTTAATTTACAAGAACAACCCTGCGTATAAGAACTACAATACTTCTGACAAAAACAAACAAAAGCAACTCCAGATTTATGAACAACTCTGATTACTAGAACATGAACACAAACCCCATCTTCAAGAACAACAACTTCAACCCCACAACATCAACACTTCCTGCAGGGACAACTACAAAAACATCGGCTTCAAGAACAAATTCATCCTAAACACAAACATCAGCAACAACAGCTACCCGAATAAAACTACTCGACCTACAAGAACACCAGCAACACACTCTTTAAGAACACCAGCATCATCATCTTCTTCTAGACTTGCAAATGCAACAAACACCAAAGACAAAGTTGAATGGTATGTATATATGAATGCAAAGTTTTGACATACACATGTATAAGATATAGTTATTTGTCTTATTCCATAAATATGACCTACTCATTAGAACGTCATTGATTAAATTATGTAATTGAATAAAACTAAACAATCAATTTGCTATCATGGATTCTTTAAGTCAATGAGCATATGACTTTTTTTATTGTCTTTTTATTTTGTTAATGTCTCAAAAAACATTATTGAAGTAATCAACAATATATTTTGAATAGGCTTTTTTTATTGAAGATTAGGCCAGAGTTTTTATATCTTTAGATTTACGGGAGCGCCGTACCTAAATATTGCAAAACCCAAATAAAAATAAAATTCATTTTCGTAGTTTTATTTTTATTTTTTCCGACGAACTCCAAGGTTAAGAAAAAAAAAAAAAAATTAGTGTTCTATAACCCATATCTCAGAACATTAAAAGGATCTTTTAATTATGCTTTTGAAACTTTATGGTGATCTATCACCCTTTTTTCAGCTATGAAATAGCTGACACAAGTAAGGTGTGTTTTGTCTTCGTGATATAAGAAGATTTAAAAAATAAAAAAAAATCGGAGAAAAATCCGTTTTATTTTTATTTATTTCTCCTTTGGGACATTTTATGCATTTTATTTTTATTTTTATTTCCTCCTCCTTACCCAACTTTTTGAAAAATCTCCCGTAAATCTAAAGATAAAAAAACTCTGGCCTTATGTTCATGCAACATAACCTACTTTATTTGTGTGCAATGTAGCCATAAACTTAAAGGGACTAGACACCAGGTTGGCAAGTACAGTATTTCTTCAAAATAAGCCTAGAACTGTCGATGTGATCATTTAGAAGGCTGATAATACAAAAGGGTTATTAGTACTGTGTTTTGATCCGGGAGGTTGTATTTAACTTGAGTGGATTTTTGCAGATTCGGATTTCACAAGGCACAAGCCTCCCGGATCAAAACGCCATACTAATAACCCTTTTATTATATATATACATTACTAATTTACTTGTTACATCACTTAAAAGCCACATGTTTTCATAATAAATGTCATTTTAAAGGGTCTGTCTCACAGATGATGAAATAGCGAAAAAAACAAATTGTCGAAAAATGACATAAACTTGGCATCGATGTGTACAATGCATTGAAACGTACTAATTGAAGTACCACATATATAGTTTACAATTTATTTAAGTTATTAGCAGTTACTTAGTATTTTTCCATTAAAAAAGATTACTGGGTATGTGTTCAAGGTAGAATTCATTCAATCATGCGTGATTGGCTAGAAGGTGTTATCACGTGAAGTTGGACTTCAATTTTTTTTTTACATTTTGGTACTTTTTTTTACAATTATGACATCAAAGCGTAACACATTCTATTAGATAATTGTCCTGAGATTCGTTACAGAAAAAACTTTTTTGTGCAAATCTGTGACACAGTCCCTTTAAGGACACATTATTTTGTTTTATGACATCATTTTAACATCACGCAATGACACTTGTAAAGTTGTTATGACGTGACGTCACAAGAGTTGAAAACGGCTGTAGTGCACTAGAGTGGAATACAGACTACTGTATTTTGCGATATGTATTACGTGTGGATAAATGATGGGTATATAATAAATAATTTTACATGATTAAAATAAACAGAGCAATCATTTGACTATCTCATTTGGGTTTCATTGTGTAAAAATAGTGAATTAAGTTTTCCAAGTTTATATTATATCCATTTATGAATACAGATAAATATACTGATGCTTTTTTAAACTTACTGGGATATTATATGTGGTAAACACACCCCAGAAAGTTTCATATCGACAATATGTGCAAAAGCTGTGAAATTATGTGTCTTAAGCAATGTTATATAGCTATTAGTGATGGGCAATCGGTTGAGTTTTACAATCGATAATCGGTTACAATCGGAGACCATCAACCGATTAGACATCGGCTATAATCGGATATTATAGAGCAGTGGTTGCTAGTGATATACTTGAAGGTAATGGGTATCACTTCGTCTATGTAAGCTGAATTGAATATATAAACCAAACAATAGAACTTACGTATTCATTTTTCAGGAAACTAACAAACATAAAACATATTTTTTTTATATTTTTAAGTTAAAAAGAAAAAAACATTAAACTGAAATGTATACATCAGAAATTTCAAAGTCACCAGTATGAATCTACCAGTAAATGTTTGTTTAGAAATATTGTCTGGTCAATGAGATATGGGTTCATTCTACATCTCTTCTTGCTCATCACCTGTGATCTAGTTACTGTATACCTATTTTGCGTAAGCCTTTTTGCAAAGGCAACAATACGCCTTGCTTGTGTCAAGGTTTTCTTTGGTTGGAGGTCCTGGTTTGATTTTTCTAAATGCAAAAAAGAGCCAGACTTGCTTTCCCACCCGGATAATTGTACAGCATATCGTCATTGTCGTCTGCCATTCTTACGAATTGTACCCAAAGAAAAATGAGCGGAAATGTCGGCAAGATAAAAAAATCGTAAATGAATACTGAGTAACCTCCCTTGATAAATTTGTATGATGTTCCACGATAATCGATTATGATAATTTACAATCGATTATCGCCGATTTTGAAGCTTTCCGATCAATTTTCGATTATAATCGATCATCGGCCCATCACTAGTAGATGCATTGTTATAATACAGTATTATTTATTGTAATTATAGTTATCCTTCTTACCTGATTTATATGTTTGTTGTATAACATTTACGTAAAGTTTTATTCTATAAGACTGTATGTTTCTTTGTATATGTTCTGATTATCATGTGTCTTCATATCAGAGGAAAAAGAATCTCTCCTTACTTTTCTACATGACATGTTAGAATAATTAATGCGATTGTGTTAAAAATAAGGTACAGTACAGCCTTTTAGCTCACTGTTAATATCTAAATAATCCAGGGCTTTCTCTGGCCATTTTGGGAAAAAGACCCTGGACATTTTGGGAAATTTTGCGTCATGAAAATGCCGAAATTGGGAAATTGTACAGTTAAAAGAAAAAGCTGTGTAGTCTCCTGAGAATTAGGAAATGATTTAATATTAGTTTATTTTCCCTTTAAAGGACCCAAAATGGCTAAAATATCAATCCTTTGGTTGTAAATATCTATTGCAATAAATCATGACAGATAATATTTCATACTGATCTCTGAATGTGATGAAAATCAATGATTTCCGAGATCTATTATCAAAAAAACTTTGTATGGCATGACCTATTAGGATGTTGCAAATGAACCAATACAGATAAAAAGACTTTTAAAAAAAAAAATCTTTTAATTGGTATTTTTTTCTGAAGATTGGGAAAAATACCTTACATTTTGCTTTGGGAATGGGTCTGATAGTCGGACCCTTGGGTACTATAGAAAAAGCCATGTAATCATACACCAAATTGATGATTATGTGTTACTATGATTCACAGCCTATAAATAAGTATGCGCTTGGATACCAGGATGATTTTTCACAAAGCTTATGCACCAGTCAATTGTAACCACGCCCCCCCCCCCCAGGTCCGGGGAATAGCGAGGACTTTGACTTTCGGTCCAGCCACCCCCGGTTAAATCCCCGCTCTGGGAGGACGAACAGATGGTAAATTCTCCGCCAAATGCCCCCGCACCTCAGGGACCCTAGTTAAGGCCCATTCCCCGCTATATTTAAAGCATAGACAAAACCACATTCATCCGGCACTGCAGGGCCACCTGAAAGGTAAAAACATGGCCCATTTCCCCGGTATACCCCCGGACCTGGGGGGCCGTGGTTACAATTGACTGGTGCATTAATAATAGAAAGGCTGGTTTCTTACTATAAAAACAATAAAACATAAATTGAACCAAAATGCAATACTTTTGTCATAGAGAATGACAATTCATACATGTATAACTACATGTATGATAAACAAGTCTAATTTCATCTATTCATCATATTTGTGCAACCGTTATGGATGAATGAGTACAGTAGAATCTATGCGATATAATCAGAACGTATTTTGTTAATTCTAAGCCTTTTTTCCTTTAATAACTTATCTATTATTTTCCCCTCTCTAACCAGTATGTATATACATATGTAATTGTTTATTTGGAGGTCTTAATGGGATAATGACTTTCAAAGTTTGAGCAGTATACATACACGTAAAACGAAAGCAGTTAGAAGCGTAATAAACAGGTCTAACAGGATCATGAAATTATACGTGAAATGAAACATGATTTTCAAATATTAAACTCAATTAATATGGTTTTGCATTTCCTAAATGTCTCTGATTACACACATAATGTGATGCTGATCTGAAAAGTTGTTAAATTGTGTTAAAAAAATCAAAACTCACATTTACGGCCGCCATTAAAGCAAATACGTGACGAACATTTACCATAGCGCATGCGCGAAAACATTTGGGCGTCAACCGTAACAACTCGGCTTTCTCCGGCAAGGTTCAAGATAGTGGACCGGCAAGCTTCGGGATAGACCTCGTTAATTGTAGTAAGGATAAGTATTGTATTAAAATCAAAGCGCTTAAAGCGTTGAATGGCCGTCGGCCTGCAATGTTATGTGAGTATAGTCATGTAATTGTAAAAAAATAATTATTAAATTAAATTATAACATAAAAATCTAAAGATAGTATATAAGTAAGTATATGAGTAGCTCAACTTTAAGAGTTTTATGTTGATTCTCAATTAGATCATGTAGTATAAGTCACTTGAAATGTGGAATACGCCAAATAGTTACGTATAAGGTATGGAGTAATTCTAAATATCACATTAAACCTTATCTGGAGCTTTGGTTTTAATAAACAATGCACTGCCACGGATAAATCATTAATGAATTTTAGTAATATCTACACTTCAATTCAAACTTGACTAAGGCTTATTTAATTTACTTCCAGGGTATGCCAGCTTAACCAAATGCATCCCAAATAAATGCATTGAACATATTAATTAGGTTTATGTGTTAGGCCTACTTCTACAACGACAAATACCTCTGGATCGAATCACCCGAATATTATTTAATCCCTGTATGTTTGATGTACATGTATCTTAATAATGCCCTCAACCAATGCCACAAAATGAACAGAGTACTCATCTATATCAGTGGTTTTAAATATGCATATGCATTATGTTACATGCTCAAGACTTTGGTCTGAAATTACTGAGACAAAGTGAGAAATATTCACACACTTTCCGTTTCATTCGGCATTACATGACAATGACACAAATTGTAGTAGATCGATAGCTTTACGCGATTTGATTTGAATGGTAAAAGTGTATACTTATCTGCATTTAGTACTGGTTAAATGTTGTTAGTATGTACTTACCCAAGAGAATGGTCTTATGTCGACACACGTTTTACAAACACAAGGACAAACTAACAATTTCAATGAAAATAAAAAGTAAGAGCGATTTAAGCTATTAAAAACATAGGAAATATTCTTATGGATGAACTTCAATCACCAAAATAAATTGATTGTTGGATAAAATAAAGCATTAAAATTAATTTAAAACATTATGGTTTGATATCTTACGCATAATTAGCTTTTAATTGCATCATAATACGATCCATATATTCCCGAGTTCTCAGACTTTATTTCCGGGAACCTCTCTGAATGCAATGAACCAGATTCTATTCTTAACTACAAAGTACATGTAGATATTATTAGATATTATCGGTCCTCGGCCTTACATGTATTTATTTGATTCAGTACGCGTTCATTTTGAAACTGTTTGCAGATTCTGCTTTTTATATTGCGTTCTTTAACTCTCTGATATTGAAATAATTCCTTTCTGTACAATTTTAATCCATGCCAAGAAATCCTATCCAATTTTCGATTAAGAAGGAAACCCCTGTATGCCAGCATATACCTGGATTTTAGCAGCATATGCATTATGTTCCATTCAGTGGTTTTGTGCTAAGGGTTAAAGGGCTGACTTGGTTCTCCATGTAATTTTTATCAGTTATCTGCTGTAACAGCTAATTGATTTTATTTAATGGCCACTACGACCAGCATGAAATTCAGGAGTTTGGTCATTTTTCGGAAAAATCTTTCTATAGTGCATGTTTCTTAGGTTTAACGCTTCATCTCATTTTGTTTATTACGACACTTGTCAAAAATAAAACAAAAATTTCAAAAATAGTTTATTATTAAGTATTGACATGATTTTCTTAACTATAAAAAGTATAATTATTAATTAACTAAGCTAAGCATTACATCTTTGATATTGTTCATGAACAATCTCCTTAATTACAATATTTAACTATCTAAACCACACTCTTGAATTATGTTTAAAGATTGAAAACATCAAGTACAAATATATTAACTATATTTCTTAGTTCCCCAACAGCTAAATATTTTCCACACGCCAGCCAAATCCTAATAGCCTCTTATAGAACAATACCGTAATCAAGTCGTTTAATTTAATAACTTGATTAAGGGATTGTTCCATAAGAGGCTATTAGGATTTGGCCAGCGTGAGGATGTATTTTGACCCCAATAGAATCACGAACCCCAGTCAAACTTATCGATTACTGGCTCAAAATGTTATGACTCATGTATATTTAATAAAATGATACCGGGGAGTCGTTTATCTGTGGATGTCGAAAATCTGCTTAAACGGGCTCTACTCCGTATGATAAAATAGCGAAAAAAGAGAAAATTGTCGAAAACTGACATAAACTTGGCATCGATGTGTACTATGCATTGAAACTTATTAACTGAAGTACCACATAATTCACAATTTATTTAAGTTCAGCAGTTATTTCGTATTTTTCCATTAAAAAGATTACTGGGTATGTCTACCAGGTAGAATTCATTCCTTATGCGTGATTGGCTAGTCGGTGTTATTACGTGATATTACCGAGGTACATGTATAGCTTAATTATGAAATTAATAGAGGAAGCCGTCGTAGCTCAGTGGATACGACGCTGGACTGCAATTTTGGCGACACAGGTTTGAACTCGGTCTCCGACACATTTTTTTTTACATTTTGGTACTTTTTTTACAATTATGATATCAAAGCGTAACACATTCCATTAGAAAATTGTCCTGAGATTCGTTACAGAAAAAACATTTTTTGGTGCGAATCTGGTATACAGTCCCTTTAAGAGTTCATTGTACTTTGCGCTCATTATAAATAGATGAATGAAGGGTCTTCGCATTGATACAAAAAGCTTAGTTCCATCATTCACAGCAACATAGAGTTGATTAACGCGAGATAAGCAGCATCAGTAGAAGTTATATGATAGTTAGTAGAAGGGATATTATTAGCTGTTGTTATTGTAGAAGTGGCAACAACAACAACAACAACAATTCAGCAGGAGCGGCAGTAGTTTTAGGGGTATCATCATCATCATCATCATCATCATCATCATCGGTGGTGGTTGTGGTGGTGGTGGCGGTGGTGTTGACAGTGGCAATAGCAGAAGCAGTAGTGTTATTATCAACAGCAATAGCTGCAGCATTACCACCTGTATTACAAAGACTTAAGAGCACACGTATTAAATGACCAACGTAGTCGGTTTTGTTCGGTGGGGTTAAATACCTATTTACAGTAACGTTCGATGGGAGTCATGTTATTATTTGGGGTGTGTGTGTGTGTGGGGGGGGGGGGGGTTGTCAATATATTACAGAAAAGGAGTCACTCAAGGACAGCGACCATTGCCGTGATTTTATGGGGATCAAAATATGTTCTTTCACCGGTCACGGTATGAAGACAATGCCAGATGAACACAAAACTAAGCAATATTCTAGATTGAAACATTGCAAAAACAAATCGCAATCAGTTATACGTAAATGCATTTTAAACGCCTCAGAATGAGTTCATGGTGATATGAACAAATTTGAAGTAAATTTAACATTCGGAGATTCAGTTGATGTATTTTTTCAAGTTTTGCATGGTGTATACGTATACTTACGAACACAATATTTTTTACTGTGAAAAAAACAAAAAAGCTTTAAAAATGAATAATAAGAGTGTGTGTTTTGTTAAAAATGCGAACCCAATAAATCTGACATTTTAAAATCAATATCCATACGCTTAGTAAAGCATATAATTCGACCTATGAGACGGCCAGATTCATATATACAGTCGAAACTCGTTGGCTCGATATCTCATGGCTCGATATCCTCGTTGGCTCGAACCAAATTAAAAGGACCGATTTTTATTTACTCTTTGTTCATATAAATTTCGATCGGATGGCTCGATATCTTGAGGGTCGATATTTCTCCACGCTCGAAGTCGTTTTCGCGGTCCCAAACAAGAATTTCACACTTTGATATGGTTGCTTGGGTCGATGTCATTTTCACAGGTTCAGTTAAGAATCTCACACCTTGATTTGGTTGATTGGCTTAATTTAGCACAAGGCGCTAATGGATTAAAATTGCTTGACTGATATTTTAATTATTATCGAATTTAAATGGTTTAACAGTTTGAATAAACATGCCATCACTTTAAGCTCTGTCTCTAATTGTTATCCATCCCTAAATTATTATGCATTTTGATATAACTTTTAAGCTATGTTTGTGTTACTCACTGTTTACAATTGCTTGTTTTCACATAAATGTATTTTTATTATAAATAAAAAAATAAAATGATATTTTCTAATAATCGAATAAGTCATATTACGAAATTTAGGGTGCGTAACTATGCCCAATAAATACTCTTCCTTCTCTTGCGGAGATGGCGTAGCCAATAACAGACGAGGTAAATACGACTTTATGTAACAAATGAAAAAATAACATTCTGTAAGCATTCCCGCTTGGCTCGATATTCTCGAGGCTCGAAGTACTTTGGCCGGTCCCTAGGATGTAATATAGGTTACATTTTCATTCCAAATAAAACAGTTGGTTTTTCATTTACAATTTTCATTAACATCTGTCATATGTCTAAAAAATAATGTTACTCATTAAAAACAACATGATTATTTTTGTTTAAGAATAAGTAAATAATAAGTTTTACTAAATTAAGTACTCTGTAATTATGTCTAACACTTGATATTTCTTCCCGTCTTTATGGGCAAAATTAAATACATTCTTCCAAATCTTGACCCAAACTACAGCAACTCCCTAGATATGATAACATGATTAAACACATGGTCAGATTCTCGGTCAATTAGGGGTTAATGTGTAGCTGAAATTGACTCTCGTGTAGAAAAGACAAGTGGAAAAATTTGCTGGTATTTCTTGGCATGTTGTGCTCAAGTGATCTAAAAAAGTCAAATCACCCTTGTCATGCCTACAGCCTTTTTAGCTCTCAGAGTCAGTGTTGTAATATCTAAATTGGTTTGCAGATATTTACGCAGAAATTGCCTCTTTTCAAGACAACAAATAAAAAAAGTTGTCAAAACGGTAAATCTGTAAGAGTGCAGCTTTAACAGCCTCTTTAGAGTGTTTTATATTTTTATTTTTCTGGCTAACTTGGATGATGATAAAACTATTTTATTTAATTTCAGAGATGTCCATTCCGGATGTTTGAGTCAGCCAAGTTGATTCTCAACAGGAGTAGGCAGTTGATACCATTAATCTGATAGCACCAGCTATATCAGTGGTTTTACAAGATATTTTTGTTCAAAACACAAGAGACTGGATTCGGTTCAAGAACAGAGATGAAGTAAATGAAGTGTGTCAATATGAATGAAAACTTTCCTTGACTGCAAGGATTAACGAAATGCACACAAGTGACATAGATTTAAATGTTTGATACAAAAAGTTGACGTTTAGAACTTAAAATTATGACACAGGATGTGAAACAACACTTCATAGCCGATAACAGTCGAACAAGAGATTTTTCAAAAAGAAGAAAGATGGGTTTTTTAACCATTGGCAAATGAACCTTTAAAGGAATTATTGCATACCAAGGACAATTTATTGTTTTTGAATTATATAATGTTTAATGTTATTATTAAATTGTATAAAAAACGTTTTTATTAATATGATTGTCTATGATCTTCTTATTCCAATGACTGTTTTACTCCCATGGTTAATATTAAAAAGACATAAAATCGATTTGTGGGCAATAACTACCCACCCGGTTAACTTAGTTTGTAGGAGCGCCCTGCTAGTATACCGGCAGCCCTTGGTTCGAGCTTTTTCCTATCATGTTACTTTAGTATTTTTATGGGTCGGTATGAAATGCATACAACAAAGAAATAGTGTAACGCATACAACATAGGCAAATAAGGGTTTTCACATTTGCATACAACATACACAAAAAAGGATGCTGAGAAACGCATACAATATAGAATAAGAACAAAAATATTGACAGTGAAATTTTATTGTTAAAATCAATAAATTATTATGTTTATGAGTTTAGTCAAGTGAAAAACAGTTAATTCACTTTATTTTTGAATTTTGCTTTTAGAATTAAAACCTAATTGATTGTTTGTAAACTTTTTGTTTTGTTTGAATAGGGAAAAGAACCATATTTCAAATCATTAAAATTGGTTTAATGGTTTAATATCTAGATTTATAAAGAAACAATTTATTATTTCTTTTATGAAAACTTTGAAATCGGGGAAAGCAAAGACACGGAACAACAATAACAAAATATAAATTTTAAGATTACATGAAGAAGCATAAGGATTATAAAACCAAACACAGAATTACTTTTAATAACTTTCATTTCATCATAAGATGAAAAACTACACCAGTTTTTGGTAGTTGTAAAAATGTCTGAATTGATGATTTATATTGTAATAGGTGAAAATAGGATTTATAAGTTCTTACCATTATTGCAAAATGAGAAATATAGATAATTATTAATATATTTTGTAAAGGGATAAACCTCAGATGTTAAATTTGTTTAATAGTTTAACTTTCAATGCAAAAAAACAACATTTGATCTTTCCGTATCCAATACATTCATCAGAACAAACAATCCCAAATTTATAAAATGATCCTTTTGAAATTATAAATTGAAAGGAAAAATGAGTAAAAAGGGTAGGTATATATATTTCGTGTTGTAAATTTGGTTATTCTGTTAGATTAAATTTGTAGTTATTAAATGTGCATATTATATTGATTGCAATATTTGTGATTGGAATAAATTTATCATTGTTTTTTTATAAACAATGGCTTTAGTGATAGGACATAGTCAGACAAAATATTTGTCAGAGTGCTTGGATAAATCGTGTTATAGTGTTTTCTTTCCAATAAAATGAGTTGAGAAATAACAATCCTTTGATTTCATTTATTGACTTCCTTATTATAAACTCCCCAAAATTCTGAGACAATACTCCAATTATCCATAATAGCAGGTGCTATGCAATCGTTTGTTTGTTCTTCATTCACACATCGTTAATTTAAGGGATGCCATAAAGATAGGTGTTAGGTGACAAATGAAAAATATATAATGAATCATGATTATGTCATTAATGAATCATAATTATGTCATTTGGACACCTTATGGCAGACAATACACATAAGTAATCTCCAATAACTGGTATTTTACTGGACAAGTGACCCTTAATTTTATTGGATAAGTGAATCTGTATATAGTACACAGTTTCTGTGTATTGATCTTAATCTTTATTGAATTTGATGATTTTGTAAATCTAGACAACTCATTAAGTTTAACGCCAAAAAAAACCCACAAAATCCCGGGACAGCAAAAAAACACTTTTTTTATTCTGCATTAACGCCAAAATTACTAATTAAACATCAAGGACTCCAAAGCAGGAAAAAAAAGATTTTTTTTAATTAAAGTTTGAGGCAAATTGAATTCATAAAATCCCTAAAATAGAACCATTACCAGAAAAAGAAAAATGTGAAAGCTTTGTATATCTTGAAAACATAAGAAATTATAATGAACCAGTTTCAGAAATGTTTCATACTGGTCAACCTTAATTTGACTGTTAATGACAAAAAATTAACAAAAAGCTTTTTTGAAACATATGGAAGCAGCACATATTTTGTATAGAACAAATTTACTTAGTACGAAACTATATAATGTCTCCCACTTTTCGATGAGGATGAAGAACGGTGGAAATATAATTTTAAGATGGACCCAACAATTTCGCCTGCATGTCAAATTCACCACACCCGTAAAGACCAACAAATATTGTGTTAACACACCTTCAGATTATTCAACAACCACTGAGGAATTTCTGTGTTTTTCATGCAATATTTAAGTAAAAAATTACTCATTATAGTAAACAAATGAATGTGCATTTATCATGTGTAAACTCTTTACATCCCACATGCTTCTCTGTTGTATTCATCATTTTTTATATAATATATTTATGCAAATGTGTTGTTCATTTCGGATACAGTTTATAATTGTTACATATAATTTACAATAATTCTTAAAAATACATGTATGTCTTTTATCAAGTACCAGGTGCTTTACTATACTTATGAGAAATTATTTATATAGATTTTTTTTACAAGTTTCTGATGTATTGTAATCAGTGTGACATGATATGTTTCTGTTTCCTAAATGTACTTATATACTTGTAGTATACACAATGAATTCAATCTTTATTTTATCCAATTGCAAAGTTTTCATAAACTTTTTGTTTCTTTCAAGCTATTAAACCAATTTTAATGATTTCATATAAGGATCTTTTCCCTATTCAAACAAAACAAAAAGTTTGAAAAACAAATCAATTATGTTTTATTTTTAAAAGCAAAATTCAAATATAAAGTTAATAAACTATTTCTCACTTGACTAACCTCATAAACATACTAATTTATTGATTTAAACAATAATATTTCAATGTCAATATTTTTGTTCTTATTCTATATTGTATGCGTTTCTCAACATCCTTCTTTGTGTATGTTGTATGCAAATGTGAAAACCCTTCTTTGCCTATGTTGTATGCATTACTCTATTTCTTTGTTGTATGCATTTCATACTGCGCCTATTTTTATAGTTAATAAGCCCAGGTGTCGTTAGCGTACAGTAGGTCGAATATTTTCTTGGCCCCAATTCAAACAGCCTTGAGATTTAAATGAAACTTGGTAAACATGCAAATTTTCAGAAACAGTAGGCTCATGTCCAGCAAGATCATACATAATATTTCAACACTTGAATGATTAAATACATCTGCTGTTATGTATTCAAATTTCCATAACTAAGATTGTTCATCATTGTAAATATAGTGCTCAAGCTTAAAGCTGTATTCACTAGCGGATCGGGGGGCCTGATTATGTTGTCACGACATTGTTCATTGTTAACTCTTTTTAAACAATGAACACATGTGTATATGATATAGTTTACTTCCGTGTAAAAACAAACAAGTTATGCATGAAAAAAAGAAAGTAAGTAAATTATTATAAAACTTGGTGTAGATCGATATTACCACCATCTTATAATTCAGTAACCATATTATTTCGTCGGCTATTTCAAGGTAAGAACACTGCGTAGGGGGTCGAATTTTTGAAACGAGCGCTACCAGTCACATTGATCATCAGAGTTACTTCCCCTGATAAATCGAGAAATTATTTTTTTCTGTATTTTCTTCCCTACTTTGATTCTATAGAGGATTAAATTTGCGAGGTATGGCCACGAGTATCTTAAGAACATGTTTGAGTATTTTGATTACCAATGCACGTGTCCATAACTGTTATTTAAATGCAATCGTTCCAATTTGTTTCGGACACGGAGCAATTCGGATAACATTTGATGTTAAAATTGTTAAGTAAATATAAAAGACACTATTTGCTATTGGTGGACTGTAACAGGGAAAAACCACATAAATTTTTTTCAGTAATACCTGTGACAACCAGACATTAGTCCAAATAATTGTATGTTGACTGCCTTTTTTTACGATTTTTGATATGGCAAATCCTTCACATATAAATTGTTTTGTACCAAAAGCGGCTAGTTATTCCGATCAGGATTCCGGGTTAAAGCATATTGCGTCTATAAAATATTATATAAACAAGAAAAATTACGAGATAATGTTATTTAACATTAGTTCCGTAAATAAAAAAAAATAATATTCAACAAATAATAATGAGTTTGATGGGTTTTCTTCATTTCATTCTGTCATAAATTATGAAATATACGTAAAAGGCACCTGCAAGCTGCAGTTAACAGTTTTTAAACAATCGGAACAATTCGGCCATGGCTGAGTTGTAGTCCAAATAATTGTATGTACCATTTTTTGATATGGCAAATCCTTCACATACAAATTGTTTTGTACCAAAAGTGGGTAGTAATTCCGATCAGGATTCCGGGTTAAAGCATATTGAGTCTATAAAATATCATAAAAACAAGAAATATTACCAGATAATGTTATTTTATATTAGTTCCGTACACAAAAACATAAATATCCAATGAGTACTATGATGAGTTTGATGGGTTTTTCTTCGTTTCATTCTGTCAAAACATAACGATATATACATGCAAGGCTGCAGTTCACAATTTACATGTAGTAGTATCAGAAGATAAGGTAAATGAAATTATAAAACTATGCTTCATTCACTTTTTTTTCAGTATATGTGTAGATGCTAGTGATGGGCAATCGGTTGAGTTTTACAATCGATAATCGGTTACAATCGGAGACCATCAACCGATTAGACATCGGCTATAATCGGATATTATAGAGCAGTGGTTGCTAGTGATATACTTGAAGGTAATGGGTATCACTTCGTCTATGTAAGCTGAATTGAATATATAAACCAAACAATAGAACTTACGTATTCATTTTTCAGGAAACTAACAAACATAAAACATATTTTTTTTATATTTTTAAGTTAAAAAGAAAAAAAACATTAAACTGAAATGTATACATCAGAAATTTCAAAGTCACCAGTATGAATCTACCAGTAAATGTTTGTTTAGAAATATTGTCTGGTCAATGAGATATGGGTTCATTCTACATCTCTTCTTGCTCATCACCTGTGATCTAGTTACTGTATACCTATTTTGCGTAAGCCTTTTTGCAAAGGCAACAATACGCCTTGCTTGTGTCAAGGTTTTCTTTGGTTGGAGGTCCTGGTTTGATTTTTCTAAATGCAAAAAAGAGCCAGACTTGCTTTCCCACCCGGATAATTGTACAGCATATCGTCATTGTCGTCTGCCATTCTTACGAATTGTACCCAAAGAAAAATGAGCGGAAATGTCGGCAAGATAAAAAAATCGTAAATGAATACTGAGTAACCTCCCTTGATAAATTTGTATGATGTTCCGCGATAATCGATTATGATAATTTACAATCGATTATCGCCGATTTTGAAGCTTTCCGATCAATTTTCGATTATAATCGATCATCGGCCCATCACTAATAGCTATTAAAGTAAGATTAAAAGTTATACACTAGTACTAGTATATCAATTGTATGTAAGTTTTTGACAGTTATCTATTTTTTTTGCAATTGTATCATCTGGTGTCTAGTCCCTTTAATAAACTCTGTTTGAATTAAATTCATACATTATTGAAAAAAATGACAAGCAGCAATTGTCATCACTTGATTGTTATCCTTGCCTTGGGGTTAAGTTTTGCGTTCAGGTCAGTTACATGAAAACTATCAAAGTTGTCACTTTGAAACTTGGGGAACTTGTACATCTTATACCCTTCTTCACATTATACCCTAAAGATATTGAGTCTCACCTGTTTTTAGGGTAAAAAACGTGAATTTTGGTTGATTTTGAGAAATGGACACTAAGTTTCTTCATAGAAAATGAAAGGATTATGCCTTCAATATATCAAACTCATTTAGAAGGGAATGGGGAGGATGGGGGATATTTTAGTATTTGTGGACTATAGTCTAATTATTTTAAGTTTAATAAAATAATGTGCTTAGAAGGCGGCTTACAAGCAAACTATCAGAGCTATCACTTTTAAACATTGGAATATTCACTTTCAAATGTACAATATGAAATAAATTTACAATAAAAGGATATAATCAGACGAGCGTTCAGAACCCGCAGGTGTAGCTCTTGTCATATGCCAAATGTGCTGGTATAAACAAGTGCCAATTTTGTGTGAAATTAAAATTTTCCTTTCTAAAATTGCAGGCTAACTTCAATGGAGAGGACAGAGTAATGGCAAAAAGACGATCATTTTAAAGAGAGGAGGAAGAGGGATATGTAAAGAGTGTTCTGAGGCCAGGATATCAGCAGTGCGTTCAGTCAGGCGAGCGTTTTGTATCTCTGTTGCAACGCAGCGCATATACGTTAAGCGGGAAACCAAACAGCAAACGTTCGCCGCAAACATCTTTCATCTTTACTGAACGCGTTGCAGATTCACGATGGGGGAGGGAGGGGGGGGTGGAACAATTTTCGAGAATTATTGACATACATGTGTATAAATATATATATATCATGGTAGGAACTGTTTGCCTTGTCAACTGTGACTTAAATATTTAGTTCTTGTGTCAGCCTGTGCTTATCTCAAATATTTAATGACATTTTTTTGGTTTGTTTGATAGACATGATAATTATATAACTATTAAATATAAATGGCAACAATTATAGATAAAACATTGTAACTCAGGTTAACTTTATAATAGATAATTAATTGTTTATATGCAATATATATTAAAGGATGCATATTTCTTTTATTCTTGAATCTATTTTTTGTGTTTTTTTTCATATTATATCTTATTTTTCATGAATGTGGGTTTTTAATTCTTTGTCAGTCTCAGAAGAATTAAACAACTTGTGTTGAATTTATTTGCTAGACTGAAACTAGGCTGTTAATATTGGTCAGACTAATTGAATCAGAGAATAATATGTACAGCTAATCGGATTACTGACCAATAGAGTGAATTTAGTCAATGATGTATGAAGTGGCAACAACAACAACAACAACAATTCAGCAGGAGCGGCAGTAGTTTTAGGGGTATCATCATCATCATCATCATCATCATCATCATCGGTGGTGGTTGTGGTGGTGGTGGCGGTGGTGTTGACAGTGGCAATAGCAGAAGCAGTAGTGTTATTATCAACAGCAATAGCTGCAGCATTACCACCTGTATTACAAAGACTTAAGAGCACACGTATTAAATGACCAACGTAGTCGGTTTTGTTCGGTGGGGTTAAATACCTATTTACAGTAACGTTCGATGGGAGTCATGTTATTATTTGGGGTGTGTGTGTGTGGGGGGGGGGGGGGGGTTGTCAATATATTACAGAAAAGGAGTCACTCAAGGACAGCGACCATTGCCGTGATTTTATGGGGATCAAAATATGTTCTTTCACCGGTCACGGTATGAAGACAATGCCAGATGAACACAAAACTAAGCAATATTCTAGATTGAAACATTGCAAAAACAAATCGCAATCAGTTATACGTAAATGCATTTTAAACGCCTCAGAATGAGTTCATGGTGATATGAACAAATTTGAAGTAAATTTAACATTCGGAGATTCAGTTGATGTATTTTTTCAAGTTTTGCATGGTGTATACGTATACTTACGAACACAATATTTTTTACTGTGAAAAAAACAAAAAAGCTTTAAAAATGAATAATAAGAGTGTGTGTTTTGTTAAAAATGCGAACCCAATAAATCTGACATTTTAAAATCAATATCCATACGCTTAGTAAAGCATATAATTCGACCTATGAGACGGCCAGATTCATATATACAGTCGAAACTCGTTGGCTCGATATCTCATGGCTCGATATCCTCGTTGGCTCGAACCAAATTAAAAGGACCGATTTTTATTTACTCTTTGTTCATATAAATTTCGATCGGATGGCTCGATATCTTGAGGGTCGATATTTCTCCACGCTCGAAGTCGTTTTCGCGGTCCCAAACAAGAATTTCACACTTTGATATGGTTGCTTGGGTCGATGTCATTTTCACAGGTTCAGTTAAGAATCTCACACCTTGATTTGGTTGATTGGCTTAATTTAGCACAAGGCGCTAATGGATTAAAATTGCTTGACTGATATTTTAATTATTATCGAATTTAAATGGTTTAACAGTTTGAATAAACATGCCATCACTTTAAGCTCTGTCTCTAATTGTTATCCATCCCTAAATTATTATGCATTTTGATATAACTTTTAAGCTATGTTTGTGTTACTCACTGTTTACAATTGCTTGTTTTCACATAAATGTATTTTTATTATAAATAAAAAAATAAAATGATATTTTCTAATAATCGAATAAGTCATATTACGAAATTTAGGGTGCGTAACTATGCCCAATAAATACTCTTCCTTCTCTTGCGGAGATGGCGTAGCCAATAACAGACGAGGTAAATACGACTTTATGTAACAAATGAAAAAATAACATTCTGTAAGCAATCCCGCTTGGCTCGATATTCTCGAGGCTCGAAGTACTTTGGCCGGTCCCTAGGATGTAATATAGGTTACATTTTCATTCCAAATAAAACAGTTGGTTTTTCATTTACAATTTTCATTAACATCTGTCATATGTCTAAAAAATAATGTTACTCATTAAAAACAACATGATTATTTTTGTTTAAGAATAAGTAAATAATAAGTTTTACTAAATTAAGTACTCTGTAATTATGTCTAACACTTGATATTTCTTCCCGTCTTTATGGGCAAAATTAAATACATTCTTCCAAATCTTGACCCAAACTACAGCAACTCCCTAGATATGATAACATGATTAAACACATGGTCAGATTCTCGGTCAATTAGGGGTTAATGTGTAGCTGAAATTGACTCTCGTGTAGAAAAGACAAGTGGAAAAATTTGCTGGTATTTCTTGGCATGTTGTGCTCAAGTGATCTAAAAAAGTCAAATCACCCTTGTCATGCCTACAGCCTTTTTAGCTCTCAGAGTCAGTGTTGTAATATCTAAATTGGTTTGCAGATATTTACGCAGAAATTGCCTCTTTTCAAGACAACAAATAAAAAAAGTTGTCAAAACGGTAAATCTGTAAGAGTGCAGCTTTAACAGCCTCTTTAGAGTGTTTTATATTTTTATTTTTCTGGCTAACTTGGATGATGATAAAACTATTTTATTTAATTTCAGAGATGTCCATTCCGGATGTTTGAGTCAGCCAAGTTGATTCTCAACAGGAGTAGGCAGTTGATACCATTAATCTGATAGCACCAGCTATATCAGTGGTTTTACAAGATATTTTTGTTCAAAACACAAGAGACTGGATTCGGTTCAAGAACAGAGATGAAGTAAATGAAGTGTGTCAATATGAATGAAAACTTTCCTTGACTGCAAGGATTAACGAAATGCACACAAGTGACATAGATTTAAATGTTTGATACAAAAAGTTGACGTTTAGAACTTAAAATTATGACACAGGATGTGAAACAACACTTCATAGCCGATAACAGTCGAACAAGAGATTTTTCAAAAAGAAGAAAGATGGGTTTTTTTAACCATTGGCAAATGAACCTTTAAAGGAATTATTGCATACCAAGGACAATTTATTGTTTTTGAATTATATAATGTTTAATGTTATTATTAAATTGTATAAAAAACGTTTTTATTAATATGATTGTCTATGATCTTCTTATTCCAATGACTGTTTAACTCCCATGGTTAATATTAAAAAGACATAAAATCGATTTGTGGGCAATAACTACCCACCCGGTTAACTTAGTTTGTAGGAGCGCCCTGCTAGTATACCGGCAGCCCTTGGTTCGAGCTTTTTCCTATCATGTTACTTTAGTATTTTTATGGGTCGGTATGAAATGCATACAACAAAGAAATAGTGTAACGCATACAACATAGGCAAATAAGGGTTTTCACATTTGCATACAACATACACAAAAAAGGATGCTGAGAAACGCATACAATATAGAATAAGAACAAAAATATTGACAGTGAAATTTTATTGTTAAAATCAATAAATTATTATGTTTATGAGTTTAGTCAAGTGAAAAACAGTTAATTCACTTTATTTTTGAATTTTGCTTTTAGAATTAAAACCTAATTGATTGTTTGTAAACTTTTTGTTTTGTTTGAATAGGGAAAAGAACCATATTTCAAATCATTAAAATTGGTTTAATGGTTTAATATCTAGATTTATAAAGAAACAATTTATTATTTCTTTTATGAAAACTTTGAAATCGGGGAAAGCAAAGACACGGAACAACAATAACAAAATATAAATTTTAAGATTACATGAAGAAGCATAAGGATTATAAAACCAAACACAGAATTACTTTTAATAACTTTCATTTCATCATAAGATGAAAAACTACACCAGTTTTTGGTAGTTGTAAAAATGTCTGAATTGATGATTTATATTGTAATAGGTGAAAATAGGATTTATAAGTTCTTACCATTATTGCAAAATGAGAAATATAGATAATTATTAATATATTTTGTAAAGGGATAAACCTCAGATGTTAAATTTGTTTAATAGTTTAACTTTCAATGCAAAAAAACAACATTTGATCTTTCCGTATCCAATACATTCATCAGAACAAACAATCCCAAATTTATAAAATGATCCTTTTGAAATTATAAATTGAAAGGAAAAATGAGTAAAAAGGGTAGGTATATATATTTCGTGTTGTAAATTTGGTTATTCTGTTAGATTAAATTTGTAGTTATTAAATGTGCATATTATATTGATTGCAATATTTGTGATTGGAATAAATTTATCATTGTTTTTTTATAAACAATGGCTTTAGTGATAGGACATAGTCAGACAAAATATTTGTCAGAGTGCTTGGATAAATCGTGTTATAGTGTTTTCTTTCCAATAAAATGAGTTGAGAAATAACAATCCTTTGATTTCATTTATTGACTTCCTTATTATAAACTCCCCAAAATTCTGAGACAATACTCCAATTATCCATAATAGCAGGTGCTATGCAATCGTTTGTTTGTTCTTCATTCACACATCGTTAATTTAAGGGATGCCATAAAGATAGGTGTTAGGTGACAAATGAAAAATATATAATGAATCATGATTATGTCATTAATGAATCATAATTATGTCATTTGGACACCTTATGGCAGACAATACACATAAGTAATCTCCAATAACTGGTATTTTACTGGACAAGTGACCCTTAATTTTATTGGATAAGTGAATCTGTATATAGTACACAGTTTCTGTGTATTGATCTTAATCTTTATTGAATTTGATGATTTTGTAAATCTAGACAACTCATTAAGTTTAACGCCAAAAAAACCCACAAAATCCCGGGACAGCAAAAAAACACTTTTTTTATTCTGCATTAACGCCAAAATTACTAATTAAACATCAAGGACTCCAAAGCAGGAAAAAAAAGATTTTTTTTTAATTAAAGTTTGAGGCAAATTGAATTCATAAAATCCCTAAAATAGAACCATTACCAGAAAAAGAAAAATGTGAAAGCTTTGTATATCTTGAAAACATAAGAAATTATAATGAACCAGTTTCAGAAATGTTTCATACTGGTCAACCTTAATTTGACTGTTAATGACAAAAAATTAACAAAAAGCTTTTTTGAAACATATGGAAGCAGCACATATTTTGTATAGAACAAATTTACTTAGTACGAAACTATATAATGTCTCCCACTTTTCGATGAGGATGAAGAACGGTGGAAATATAATTTTAAAATGGACCCAACAATTTCGCCTGCATGTCAAATTCACCACACCCGTAAAGACCAACAAATATTGTGTTAACACACCTTCAGATTATTCAACAACCACTGAGGAATTTCTGTGTTTTTCATGCAATATTTAAGTAAAAAATTACTCATTATAGTAAACAAATGAATGTGCATTTATCATGTGTAAACTCTTTACATCCCACATGCTTCTCTGTTGTATTCATCATTTTTTATATAATATATTTATGCAAATGTGTTGTTCATTTCGGATACAGTTTATAATTGTTACATATAATTTACAATAATTCTTAAAAATACATGTATGTCTTTTATCAAGTACCAGGTGCTTTACTATACTTATGAGAAATTATTTATATAGATTTTTTTTACAAGTTTCTGATGTATTGTAATCAGTGTGACATGATATGTTTCTGTTTCCTAAATGTACTTATATACTTGTAGTATACACAATGAATTCAATCTTTATTTTATCCAATTGCAAAGTTTTCATAAACTTTTTGTTTCTTTCAAGCTATTAAACCAATTTTAATGATTTCATATAAGGATCTTTTCCCTATTCAAACAAAACAAAAAGTTTGAAAAACAAATCAATTATGTTTTATTTTTAAAAGCAAAATTCAAATATAAAGTTAATAAACTATTTCTCACTTGACTAACCTCATAAACATACTAATTTATTGATTTAAACAATAATATTTCAATGTCAATATTTTTGTTCTTATTCTATATTGTATGCGTTTCTCAACATCCTTCTTTGTGTATGTTGTATGCAAATGTGAAAACCCTTCTTTGCCTATGTTGTATGCATTACTCTATTTCTTTGTTGTATGCATTTCATACTGCGCCTATTTTTATAGTTAATAAGCCCAGGTGTCGTTAGCGTACAGTAGGTCGAATATTTTCTTGGCCCCAATTCAAACAGCCTTGAGATTTAAATGAAACTTGGTAAACATGCAAATTTTCAGAAACAGTAGGCTCATGTCCAGCAAGATCATACATAATATTTCAACACTTGAATGATTAAATACATCTGCTGTTATGTATTCAAATTTCCATAACTAAGATTGTTCATCATTGTAAATATAGTGCTCAAGTTTAAAGCTGTATTCACTAGCGGATCGGGGGGCCTGATTATGTTGTCACGACATTGTTCATTGTTAACTCTTTTTAAACAATGAACACATGTGTATATGATATAGTTTACTTCCGTTTAAAAACAAACAAGTTATGCATGAAAAAAAGAAAGTAAGTAAATTATTATAAAACTTGGTGTAGATCGATATTACCACCATCTTATAATTCAGTAACCATATTATTTCGTCGGCTATTTCAAGGTAAGAACACTGCGTAGGGGGTCGAATTTTTGAAACGAGCGCTACCAGTCACATTGATCATCAGAGTTACTTCCCCTGATAAATCGAGAAATTATTTTTTTCTGTATTTTCTTCCCTACTTTGATTCTATAGAGGATTAAATTTGCGAGGTATGGCCACGAGTATCTTAAGAACATGTTTGAGTATTTTGATTACCAATGCACGTGTCCATAACTGTTATTTAAATGCAATCGTTCCAATTTGTTTCGGACACGGAGCAATTCGGATAACATTTGATGTTAAAATTGTTAAGTAAATATAAAAGACACTATTTGCTATTGGTGGACTGTAACAGGGAAAAACCACATAAATTTTTTTCAGTAATACCTGTGACAACCAGACATTAGTCCAAATAATTGTATGTTGACTGCCTTTTTTTACGATTTTTGATATGGCAAATCCTTCACATATAAATTGTTTTGTACCAAAAGCGGCTAGTTATTCCGATCAGGATTCCGGGTTAAAGCATATTGCGTCTATAAAATATTATATAAACAAGAAAAATTACGAGATAATGTTATTTAACATTAGTTCCGTAAATAAAAAAAAATAATATTCAACAAATAATAATGAGTTTGATGGGTTTTCTTCATTTCATTCTGTCATAAATTATGAAATATACGTAAAAGGCACCTGCAAGCTGCAGTTAACAGTTTTTAAACAATCGGAACAATTCGGCCATGGCTGAGTTGTAGTCCAAATAATTGTATGTACCATTTTTTGATATGGCAAATCCTTCACATACAAATTGTTTTGTACCAAAAGTGGGTAGTAATTCCGATCAGGATTCCGGGTTAAAGCATATTGAGTCTATAAAATATCATAAAAACAAGAAATATTACCAGATAATGTTATTTTATATTAGTTCCGTACACAAAAACATAAATATCCAATGAGTACTATGATGAGTTTGATGGGTTTTTCTTCGTTTCATTCTGTCAAAACATAACGATATATACATGCAAGGCTGCAGTTCACAATTTACATGTAGTAGTATCAGAAGATAAGGTAAATGAAATTATAAAACTATGCTTCATTCACTTTTTTTTCAGTATATGTGTAGATGCTAGTGATGGGCAATCGGTTGAGTTTTACAATCGATAATCGGTTACAATCGGAGACCATCAACCGATTAGACATCGGCTATAATCGGATATTATAGAGCAGTGGTTGCTAGTGATATACTTGAAGGTAATGGGTATCACTTCGTCTATGTAAGCTGAATTGAATATATAAACCAAACAATAGAACTTACGTATTCATTTTTCAGGAAACTAACAAACATAAAACATATTTTTTTTATATTTTTAAGTTAAAAAGAAAAAAAACATTAAACTGAAATGTATACATCAGAAATTTCAAAGTCACCAGTATGAATCTACCAGTAAATGTTTGTTTAGAAATATTGTCTGGTCAATGAGATATGGGTTCATTCTACATCTCTTCTTGCTCATCACCTGTGATCTAGTTACTGTATACCTATTTTGCGTAAGCCTTTTTGCAAAGGCAACAATACGCCTTGCTTGTGTCAAGGTTTTCTTTGGTTGGAGGTCCTGGTTTGATTTTTCTAAATGCAAAAAAGAGCCAGACTTGCTTTCCCACCCGGATAATTGTACAGCATATCGTCATTGTCGTCTGCCATTCTTACGAATTGTACCCAAAGAAAAATGAGCGGAAATGTCGGCAAGATAAAAAAATCGTAAATGAATACTGAGTAACCTCCCTTGATAAATTTGTATGATGTTCCGCGATAATCGATTATGATAATTTACAATCGATTATCGCCGATTTTGAAGCTTTCCGATCAATTTTCGATTATAATCGATCATCGGCCCATCACTAATAGCTATTAAAGTAAGATTAAAAGTTATACACTAGTACTAGTATATCAATTGTATGTAAGTTTTTGACAGTTATCTATTTTTTTTGCAATTGTATCATCTGGTGTCTAGTCCCTTTAATAAACTCTGTTTGAATTAAATTCATACATTATTGAAAAAAATGACAAGCAGCAATTGTCATCACTTGATTGTTATCCTTGCCTTGGGGTTAAGTTTTGCGTTCAGGTCAGTTACATGAAAACTATCAAAGTTGTCACTTTGAAACTTGGGGAACTTGTACATCTTATACCCTTCTTCACATTATACCCTAAAGATATTGAGTCTCACCTGTTTTTAGGGTAAAAAACGTGAATTTTGGTTGATTTTGAGAAATGGACACTAAGTTTCTTCATAGAAAATGAAAGGATTATGCCTTCAATATATCAAACTCATTTAGAAGGGAATGGGGAGGATGGGGGATATTTTAGTATTTGTGGACTATAGTCTAATTATTTTAAGTTTAATAAAATAATGTGCTTAGAAGGCGGCTTACAAGCAAACTATCAGAGCTATCACTTTTAAACATTGGAATATTCACTTTCAAATGTACAATATGAAATAAATTTACAATAAAAGGATATAATCAGACGAGCGTTCAGAACCCGCAGGTGTAGCTCTTGTCATATGCCAAATGTGCTGGTATAAACAAGTGCCAATTTTGTGTGAAATTAAAATTTTCCTTTCTAAAATTGCAGGCTAACTTCAATGGAGAGGACAGAGTAATGGCAAAAAGACGATCATTTTAAAGAGAGGAGGAAGAGGGATATGTAAAGAGTGTTCTGAGGCCAGGATATCAGCAGTGCGTTCAGTCAGGCGAGCGTTTTGTATCTCTGTTGCAACGCAGCGCATATACGTTAAGCGGGAAACCAAACAGCAAACGTTCGCCGCAAACATCTTTCATCTTTACTGAACGCGTTGCAGATTCACGATGGGGGAGGGAGGGGGGGGGTGGAACAATTTTCGAGAATTATTGACATACATGTGTATAAATATATATATATCATGGTAGGAACTGTTTGCCTTGTCAACTGTGACTTAAATATTTAGTTCTTGTGTCAGCCTGTGCTTATCTCAAATATTTAATGACATTTTTTTTGGTTTGTTTGATAGACATGATAATTATATAACTATTAAATATAAATGGCAACAATTATAGATAAAACATTGTAACTCAGGTTAACTTTATAATAGATAATTAATTGTTTATATGCAATATATATTAAAGGATGCATATTTCTTTTATTCTTGAATCTATTTTTTGTGTTTTTTTTCATATTATATCTTATTTTTCATGAATGTGGGTTTTTAATTCTTTGTCAGTCTCAGAAGAATTAAACAACTTGTGTTGAATTTATTTGCTAGACTGAAACTAGGCTGTTAATATTGGTCAGACTAATTGAATCAGAGAATAATATGTACAGCTAATCGGATTACTGACCAATAGAGTGAATTTAGTCAATGATGTATGACCCTAAGATTAAGATTGACTTAAAGCTGCACTCTCACAGATTGAAGTGAACTTCTTTATTTTTTGGCTTGGAAAGAGCCAATTTATGCGAAAATGCATGAACAATAGTGTCATAAGACTGCATACTTTCTTATTTAAGTTCAAGAAGTGATGTTGAATGCCATTACATTAATTTTCGAACAGAAATCTACAAATCTGCGATCTGATCTTTTGTCAGCAGTCTGATTTGCAAAAAAGAATGAAGAAATTTGCTCATTTAAGACAAAAAAATAGAACAGCTGTCAAAACCGTAAATCTGTGAGTGTGCAGCTTATTTGCATATTTTGAACTTATGTTTCTTCATTCGTTTTTTTCATTTTTAAAGTTATTATCAATTTAGATCTTAGAATATTGTTTTTATATTGATTTATAAATATATAACAGTATTATACTAATATCAAAGTAAATTTGTACTGGCCAATTTTAAATGGACAGTTAAAGCTGTACACTCACAGATATACTATTTTTACAACTCTTATATTTTTGTCTTGGAAAAAGCACATTTTTGCGTAAATATCTGTAAACCAGTGATAAAAGATTGCTGCCAAAATATCAAATTGCGGACTTTCATATTTATGTTTGAAAATTAATGTTTTATTGCATAAGACATCAATTTTTGAACTGAAATATAAAGATCTACAATCTAATTTTTCAGCAGTCTTATTTAACTGTTTTCTATGGAATTTCGAAAACTATGGCTCCAAAACAAAAAATAAAAAAATTGTCAAACGTTCAATTTGTGAGAGTGCAGCTTTAATAAATGGTTAAATGTTGTTGTTTTTTTAATTCTGATTTTTATAATAAGTTGATGATCGCCATGTATCATTGATAAAACATGTTAAAAAAAAAAATCTTGTTTATTTTCCAACGCTGTTTTGCATTTAAATTTGCTCTCCAAAAACTTCTGATATGTGGTTTTAAAATGTGTGTTCATCCTTGATTCAGCTAGTGGATGGAATTCATTAAACTCCTGTATTCAGTACACCATGCAGCTCTTCCAATTGTTTGAATGCAATTATTTCACAGAATCTGATAATAGAGGGACCGGACTCAAGATTCTACATTGCAAGAAAAAGTGAAAATTGTCAAAATTTATCATCAAACTGTTATGTTTCAACAGTGTACAGTGCACTGAATCTTACTTATGTAATCATATAAGTCGAAATAAACTCACTGTCTACCATGTAAATCGAAGTAAATTTAGAAATAGCAATCATGTATTTATCTGTATATATGTTTATGTGACCTTTACATGCTTAATGTAGATATGATAATACTAATAAACGGGAAAATCATTATGTGCTATTTTTTAAAGATTACTTGTCTCAGAGAGAGAGACAGTGATGAAATCTTTTAAACACATTAAATGATGTAATATCAGTCTCAAAATAATTGGTATTGATTCGGCTAGGCTTGTTTTGAGGTAATATTGAATATCTTGGTTTTGGGTCATCTGGTGTCCAAGTCCCTTTAATGTATGTCTGGGTGGGAATCAGCCACCGGGGTCAGCCACCGGGGCTGAGTAGGCGACAATGCTAGTGCATTGTCTATCATGGGTTTAATCCCCATATTGAACATCCTTATCCATACTGTTTTACCAACCCTTTAACATTCAGTATAAAACATTGTGGACACAGGGTATAGATTACAAAAGTTTTACATAAGTATTAAATGGGTCGTGTCACTTGTGTGTGTGTTTATGGGGGAAGATTTTTGTTAAGCAAAAAAAAATTGTAGTCATTAATGGTATTTTTCCTAGACAATAAAATAATTATAGATAATTATTAAAGCTGCACTCTCACACATTGAACGTTTTGACAACTTCTTTAATTTTTGTCATGGAACCTGAAAGTGCATTCAAACCATTCATATAAGACTGCTGACAAAAAAATAGTCACAGATTTTTTCTTTATAAGTTAAAATTTTATGTTTCATGCATTTTTCTTGAACCGTAAGAAACGGTTTATAGAGATAAAAGATAAGTTTTCTGACTGAAATTTAAAAATCTGCTATCATATATTTTGACAGCAGTCTTTAACCACTGGTTTCAAGATACCAATAATGGGTAATTCGAAGACAAAACATAAAAAATCTGTTAAAACGGCAAAACTGTGAGAGTGCAGCTTTAAAATGTTAAGTGGCAGTGAAGGGGAGTGGGGTTGGGGGTTAGTTATCCGTTATTTAAACGAAATTATATATCACTTGGTATTTCTTAAATGAAATTTTAAAGCCTTGAATGAAAGTGATCATGTAGACAATAAATGAACTGGAAGATCAATGATAGCTATAATGGCTGTATATCGACGAATTACGGACACTACGGACCATGGACATTACGGACCAGATTTAGGGACACTACGGACCAGATTTAGGGACATTACGGACCATCTTCGGAATGTTACGGACCATGATTTAAACATTTTTTTTTAAATTAATCACTCATTAGTTTTTAATTTGTTAATAATTACTTGAATATGAGTGCTCAGTATGATGTGATATCTTCCATAAAACTGTGAAAAATCCCGTGAAGTTCGAATAGATCAATGGTTCAATATAAAATCTTGTGAAATTCCAAAACGTGTTAAAGACCTATGCATTTATAACAATTGTGTGAACAATAATGAACGAAATTTGAAAGATCGGCAATTAAATCAGTTAAAAGCAACAGAAGAAATATTTTCCAAAACAGTTTATTTCCCAAAATAAATCGAGCAGAAATATTTTCCAAAATAGTTTATTTACCAAAATAAGCATATATTAAATAAACGATGCGTGTTTGTTGCAATTCTTGCAAACTGATGTTTAAAACTGGCAATTTCTGTTGCCTTAATTAGTGTTTATTAGTTATAATTGTACCCGTAATTATCGGCGGTATATTACAAAAGAAACAAACATAATACTGACAACCTTTATTTGGCAATCATAAAAGTGTGAAAACCCATTGTAACGGCGCACTTTCACTGAACCTACGGCACAATACACAATCCGACTGGTAGGTTACAGTGCCATTTATCATTTTGGCTCAGATTTAGCGGAAAATGAGGTTATGGCATGTTGACATTAAAAACCAGTCGAGTGTAATTCGTTGATCTTGTTCAAACGTAAGTAAAAAAATTAAAGGTTATACTTTTGGTTTGGACACTAAAAAAAGGTCAAAGAATTCGCAGTCAAGACGGAAGTCTATACTTCAGTAATTCCGACAGTATTTTAAGAACTTCAAAATTGATCCGGAATTAGGCAACTGCCCAGTATATGCAACTGCAACCTATCTTTGTAAAAATCGGAGCTGCAACCTATCATTTTCTTTTCGTTCTCATATCTTTTAAAATCATTAATATATTTGTTCACAAATACCCGAACCTGTCATATTTAAACAAAACTTAAGTGTTTTATGCGGTTTTCCTGAACTTTTATCTCATTTTCTACTAAATCTGAGCCAAAATGATAAATGGAACTGTAACCTACCAGTCGGATTGTGTACATGTTGGAAACATTGCAGAAGTGTTCTCGAAAACGGTATCAGTTTCAAGGAAAATATGGATATGTAAATACACACTAGGTAGGTAGGCATATGATAGGCTATGTTTAAATTTCAAGAAACTATCATAATTATAGGTATTACGTTGATTTTCGGCTCGAGTCGAGCGTTTTGGTGCCATCTTGCACTGAAACCAACCATTTGGTCACTGACTGAACCTTTCAATTAAAACAGATGAAACGGAAAACAAACAAATATGACGATTTTAAGTTTATTTCAGAAAGCAATCAATCACATATGAAAACATTAATGTTCACATGTACAATTATAGGATAAACACATATTTCGTTCATTATTATTAAAATTATTATAATATTTTATAAAAATACATTGATGTTTAACATTGGAATTTCCTGGGATTTTTCAGTTACATTAAAGATAATTTTCATACTGAGCACTAATATTCAAGTATTTATTAACAAATTTAAGACCAATGAGTGAATAAATTAAAAAAAAAAACATTATAAATGATGGTCTGTAAGTTTCTGAAGATGGTCCGTAATGTCCCTAAATCTGGTCCGTAGTGTCCCTAAATCTGGTCCGTAATGTCTGGTCCGTAATGTCCATGGCCCGTAGTGTCCGTGACCCATATCGACGATGCCGACGGTTACAAACAACTAATTATTAAAATCTGACTTTTTTTTATTAAAAACGCATGTTAACTTAATATTATTGACTCAATATAAATATGTAAAACAACTTCACTTCCTTAACAACATCCAACCGCTGGAAATTGAAATGGCTTTTGTCGGTGTTTTTTTTTTCGTTAAATAGCATTCCTGATTTTTGCTGGGTTTTTCTTCCGTAAAATATGCATTAAATTAATAGATTTCTCAAATGAAAGAAATGACTCTAGAATAGTCATTCAAATTAGTATTTACATTAAAGTAATGTATAAAATCTCAAAAACATAAAGCTTGAATTGATTTTTTTTCTTTTGTTAAAATGTAGGAATTTTATCCCGCAGGAGAAAAACCCCGTACTGAAAAGCGGGTTTTTTTTGTTTCGCGTTATTTCACTTCCGGTGTCGAAGCATAATGTTTCTTTTGATATAAGATGTTGTTTTGAGCTAAAATAATTTGAATCGTGTATTATTGAAACCCCGCGGGATTTTTCCCCAGCTCTTGAAAAACGGGAGAAAAATCCCGCGGGAGTGTGAAAAAACCCGTGTTTTTCTGCAAAAACTCCGCTGGGGCCCGAAGTTGGTGGGTCAATTAGACAAACTTCCAAAAACATTTCGCAAACAAAAAACACCAAAATCACACCTTAATGAAGCCTTCTAACTAAATTATAGGTCAGTATTCGATTACAGCGTATTTAAAGGGTACTTGGGTTTGCGAAATCTAGGATTTGCAAACACAAATTGGAGGTCGTTATATACAGAACTCTTTACGACCATATACAACACAAAATACGACCAAGACAACAACAGAAACCACCAAGTACACCACCATTTACGACCATATAACAAACCATTTACGACCATAAACCAAACTATTTACGATCATATGCCAAACCGTTTACGACCATATGCCAAACTATTTACGACCATATGCCAAACCATTTACGACCATATGCCAAACCATTTACAACTATTTAAAGCACCATTAGCGACCATTTAAAGCACCATTTACCACCATATTAAACGTTATACAATAATCGAATGAGTTATATCTGTCACATTTTGTCCTTCGTTTAACTTTCTTAGATATTTTGTCAGCGGTTTTATGTAGAAACATTTTAGTTTTTGTAATAACTGCTTAAAACATGTGGCATTTTTCTTACAAACTTCAGCTGGTTGATTAATTTGAAACAAATTGTCTTTCGTAAACATTTCCTTATAATGGTTTCTATTTTGTAAGTGATCTTGAAAACGCCCCTTTTTTCGTTTGTTAACTTGAAGCACATATGATTGTTTAATCGGTAAATGTGAGAATGTTTAAAAATATATTATGCTAAATAGAAATATAAACAAACACTTACCTTCACAACAGTATGCTACATTTTTGTATTCCACTTTGATTTTAAAAACAATAGCTAATGTAGTTTCAGTTTCACTGTTACTCGGCTGACATTGTACTAAATTCGAATCATGTGAACAAAGAGATAACGTGAACGCACTTGTTAAACTCTTCAGTAGTTAAAGGTAGTTTATTTATGGTTTATTTTTGGAATACAGTTTTGACAAACAGATAAAGCCGAGATATCTAAATACAAATTCTACCTCATCTGGCCTAAGACCACAGTTATTTTACTGTATGTTTCATATAGACACTAATCTGGGGGGGGGGGGGGGGGGTCACTTTAAAACAGTCGCAATATTAATTGAAACACAAACTTAATTTGATGCAAAGCATGAAAGACGTCGCGAATGTTGTTGAATTATGACTAAAATGGAGCAAATGCAGTTTACTAGCATACCAAGCCTTTTCAGCTAAAGGTCACCCTTGATCGCAGCCTAACTGGTATCAAAGTAGTTTTAGCGCTGGTCATGTGTGAAGGACCTCAACCAAGTTCAAGGTCTCAATGCCTAAGCGGTGTTTCAATTTTTGATAGGATACTTTGTATTTTCAGCTTACGATCACAATGACCTTGACCTGTAGCCCACCTACCGCAATTGGAAACTCAACCCGAAAGTAGGGTGGTGCTAAAACCCGGTACCCGATATTACCGGATGACAAAAATCTCGGAATCAAATGATCCGATATTTATTTCCTATTGAAGGAATCGTTATCGGATAAAGATCTCTGTTATGCAGTTGTTGTATTACAATAAGATTAGTGTCATATTATCACACTTTCAAAAACTGGATGATAGAAATGACTTGGGTACGAAGTTTCTTCATTATGTTTTCGGCTTTTTAAAGATCAAAACACATTTTCGTTGAATAAATAAAACATTGGGTGTTATTTATTTTTTTCAAATCTATTCCCTCATTATCACATTAAAATACACAAACACAATATAATATACTCAGGATTTACATGACTACATTAATTTTTCGGCTTTTTAAAGATCAAAGCATATTTTCGTTGTATTGATTAAAACTTTTAGTTTTGGCACTATCACTGAAGACGCGTTGGAGCATTTTCAACACATGACAAAATGTTATGGTTCCAATGATTGCACGTCGTAGTGTATGATAGCCACTTTGGCGATGTTGTCGAAATAAAAGTATACTGAACATTAAATCAACACACTTAAAATATTGGGGTATTCACAGCGTCATAACATATGCCGTTGAAAGTAAGACTTGTATACAGTGTATAGACTATTCGCATCCATAAACCTTACCTGTGAAACGCATCTTCTTTTCAAAACTGAACATCTATTTCATGTTCCCGTAAATAAATAAAGACACTAGTAATTCTAGTAATAACTGTCATCTTTTGATGTTTCAATAGTTGTTATTTGTTTCCAAAGTTACAGGTATAAATGATTCACATTCAATTACAAGCAAGGCTTAATTGGAATGCAGAAAAGCGTTCAAGTTCAATTCAAACCAATTCAATTCATTATTCGCTTGCTTTGGTTAAAGATAATGTATTTCCGTTTATTAGATTGTTTATTAAATGGTGTTGTTGGTGTTGTTGTTGTTGTTGTTGAGTTTATAAAGGTCTGCCCGCGCCCTATAATGGCTGCCTTATGGCTTGACCCCGTCACATCCTCAAGTGTGCCTTAAACAGAATTTTGAAGCCAAAGGGGAACTTTTATTCCGCGCAAACGGAAACCGGAAACGATGAGTTTACCTCGGGATTCCGCGCATGGAAACGATACGTTCACTTCGGGTTTCTGGCATGGAAACGATAAGTTCACTTCGGGTTTCTGGTATGGAAACGGTGCGTTCACTTCGGGTTTCCGCGCATGGAAACGATACGTTCGATTCGGGTTTCTGGCATGGAAACGATAAGTTCACTTCGGGTTTTTGGTATGGAAAAGGTGCGTTCACTTCGGGATTCCGCGCATGGAAACGATGAGTTTACTTGGGGATTCCACGCATGGAAACGACAAGTTCACCTCGGGATTCCGCGCATGGAAACGATTAGTTCACTTCGGGTTTCTGGAATGGAAACGGTGCGTTCACTTTGGGTTTCCGCGCATGGAAACGATACGTTCACTTCAGGATTCCGCGCATGGAAACGATGCGTTCCGCGCATGGAAACGATGCGTTCACTTCGGGATTCCGCGCATGGAAACGATGCGTTCACTTCGGGATTCCGCGCATGGAAACGATACGTTCACTTCGGGATTCCGCGCATGGAAACGATGCGTTCACTTCGGGATTCCGCGCATGGAAACGATGCGTTCACTTCGGGATCCCGCATGGTAACGATGCGTTCACTTCGGGATCCCGCATGGTAACGATGCGTTCACTTCGGGATCCCGCATGGTAACGATGCGTTTACTTCGGGATCCCGCATGGTAACGATGCGTTCACTTCGGGATCCCGCATGGTAACGATGCGTTCACTTGGAGATGTCCAAACGATATCAACATATTTGTTTAAATAGTGCAAATAAGTGCAGGTCAACATACAAAAAACTTAAAGATGCACTCTTACTCTAGATCATTGAAATCATTTACAAAGAATGTGATAAGCGGCCGAAAGTCTAGAAATACGAAGTTTAACATGAGGACTGTTCCTATAATACTTCCAACCAGTATTCTCGACGCATGCTTTACAAAAGGGGTTACCCGACCCTACATACAAAACAGGCGCCGACCCACTGGCACTGGATTTTCAAACTCAATCATTTTTTTTTAAATATCTTACGATTCCCAACTAAAAATTGCAATACCAAAAATGTGAAAAAATATCTAATATTAATATGCATTGTGTTCTGTATGTTATATATATATCATTTTTAGTTTTAAATGATATGCTTTTTTACTTCGTTTTTTTTAAAAAATGACTTAGTTTGAAAATTCGATGCTTATTCATGAAGGTTTTTAACATCGTTTGTTGACCTTACCCAGGGACAAAGCTCGGTCCAAATATGCTTATTAGGGTTCATATCAGGAATGTGGACCGACCAAGGTAACGTGCTGGCGTTCTTTCTGTTAAGGAATTATTTACGAGCCACTCGATGACGAGGTAGCTTAATTTATCCGACGTACGGTCTCCCGGCTCGTATAGACTGGCGGGTTTGTTTATGCACCAGTCAATTGTAACCACGCCCCCCTGGTCTGGGGATTAGCGGAGACTTTGACTTTCGGTCCAGCCAACCCCGCGTAAAATCCTCGCCCTGCGGGGACGAACAGATGGTAAAATCTCCGCCAAATGCCCCCACACCCATGGGACCTTAGGTTAGGCCTTTTCCCCGCTATATTTTTACGAACACAAAACCACAGCTTTCTCCGGCACTGCGGGGCCACCTCGAAGGTAAAAACACGGCCCATTTTCCCGGCTTTCCCCGGTATACACCCGGACCTGGGTGGGGGGCGTGGTTACAATTGACTGGTGCATTAAGACGTAGCAAAACGATAACTTTCATAAGAACGTTACCACGTGTTTTACTAGATGCTATATGAAAATGACGTCGCAGGTGCGTCAACGTTATAAAACGGTCCGGCCTTCATTTGTTACTTGTGGTCGGCCAGATCTGTGACACCTGCTGTGTGTTGAAAGTGTTCTCGGAGGTGATATATTGTATGCATTTAGCTCTTACTCCGACATAAGATTTATCACAATTAATACTATTGTTTTGTTATTCCCAAAAGGATGAATAAATGTCGAAAACAATGGTTCTAATAAAGGATTCCTATTTAAATTTGAAAGAAATGTGCATAAAACACAGTATTTCTACCATTTGAGATCAAAGTAGATCACAGAAAAATCTTTTAGCATTCACCAATCATTTAATATTTTTGCGTTTTCAGCTATTAAATACACAGTTACAATCTTGTTATCAGTAAAAAAAATGCGTTATTAAGTAAGTAGTTATAGGTTTATCAGTCAAAATATATGTTTGTTATATATGTGTATGTATTGATTTTGAATAAGAGTGTCACTTTAATTATTAAACTGACGTCAGCTATGCTTACAGAGAACGCATCACCTATGCTTGAATTAGCTGATTTCCAGTTAGTCTAGACATTTTAATTTAACGCAGAATTGAAATCTGATGTGAGTTTACCTTCATAAAGGGAACACAGACTGTGACCAAGCATCCTTTGGTTGACATGTGTCATTTCCACGCTTTGCACGTGCACATATATTGAAATGTCATAAACGCAATGCAATCGAAAGAAAAATCTCCAATTCAATTACGTATTTGATAAGCATAAGCAATAGAAAATACTGCATTTATATATAGTATACCAAATTTCAGAATGATCACTGCTTTCAAATCGGAGATATTTAAAAATAAAAGTGAACACTAATTTCCTCTGCAACCGAGTACCATGGAAACTTAATCAAAACGGTCACTCATGTATATGACAATGTTCTGACTCATGTTTGTTTCCTTAATCAGTTTGTACACAAACATACGGTTTTCTGAACGATCACATACTTTTGTAAAGAAACTTTTCCAATTTTTAAAGTACATGTATATAATTTTATATTATATAAACTTTTTTAAGAACTATGCAACACATATTAAGTTTGCGTGTGCTTTCGTCGACCTTTACTTTCAGTTACTGTTTTATCAATTGTTATGTCTATTTTCTCATAATGAAGGCTAAAAATGATTCCATAAGTATGAATTTGCTTTTTTATATTAACTGCGTCATGTGTTATATCACCAATGTTTTTAGCATGCCTCCTGTGTATTTTAAGGTATTTTATAACATTGGCGTCAACACCAATGTTATCGTCGAAACTGATCTATAATTTCCTCCTTCGACTTGTTTGATCAAACGAATTCTCATGTTAAATGTAAACATGGATTTTAAGGAATAAACAACCGTAAGTTTTGCTTGATTTAATACATTCAGAATACAACTATACAGAGTAAGAAGCCGGATTTCTGTAATGGGAAAGTGATCCCCAAAGCGTGGCTGAATGTCTATAAATCACATTTAAAATAAAATAAATCACACAAAAGAAGTACTGCCTAATAAGAAAGTTATGGAAAATGAAGAAAATTATAAGAATCTTCCATGGCCGCTTGTTTACGATAGGTTCATTCAAACCCGAGCGTATGGTGTTTTGCGGTAACTAGGTTTAACGAGGGTTATTGCGCAACACCCTTCTCGAGGGTTTGGGTGAACATTTCTCCCACTCCAGATAAATATGTCCAAATATTTTGCCATGCTGGAAATTCTTATCTTGACCATGGGCAAAGATTGAAAGGTTCCCGTATGGAACTACTTTTTTATTGTCATCACATAATTACCTCCCTTGTTGAAGACCGTCGTCTGTAACATCATTAAAAGTTTGTTCTGTTGCAATATCTTATCTCGCTTCAAATGGCACAAAAAAGGTTTTCACGCTGCATTCATTCTGTAATGCAGCACTCTCATCAGAACTATTCAAATAACTATTTTACTATTAACAAAGTTTGAATCACTGCACGCATATCTATGACAACTTCAAATTATCATATTTCTATACGCGAACTATTTACACTACGCACAAAAGAGTTTCTGCGCATTTTTTTTAACTGGGGTGGGTGAAAAAGCATTAAAAAGTAGTTCGATACGGATAATTTTTAATATTTGCCCATGGGCAAGATAAGAATTTCCAGCATGGCAAAATATCTGGATCTAATTATCGTGGGTGTCAAAAATATTGGTCCGTGTTTTACACTCCTATGAAAGATACGCAAATTCATAACATTTTTTACTAAAGAGTATCTTGCAAAAAAATAAATATAAGATTAAATATGTCAGTTAGCTTTTAATGGTTACTCAAGGCAATGTCCAGCAATGCAAGATACATGAGAAGATAAATAATAGAATTAACATGAATATTTTTTTTTAAAAGAGCGGCTATTATTTATGAAGTCACACTGGCCTAAGACCACGGCTATTTTTGCTATATGTTTCATATAAATAATAACCTAATAGTCCTAATTGACAAAAAAAACTGGCTGCTGTAGAACAATTTATGACACAAAATGTATTACCAGAAACATTACGTTGACCAATTCAGCGTCTCAGAAAATTAAGTAGGAATACATGACCCCAAGACGGAATAAGGTCACAAAAAATAACTTACAGAGTTCCACAGACAATGAGTTTCCCTATATTTACACCGGAAACTTTTTTTAAACAAAGTGTCAAGTCATGATAAGTAATATGTAAATAGAGCACAAGTTCCATCTCTTTCATTCAACTTTAATAAAATATTGATATTTGAACACAATTTTAGCACTATTTTTTCTGTAATAACATCAGGAAATAGGTCAACGTGGGGCAGATAACTGTGGTCTTGAGCCTACTTTTACTTTTACCATGAGTGTTATTTAGTCAAAAGAACATTTAATTGTGAAAATACAAAGTAAATTCATCCACATCAAATGGTTTAGTAATATTATTGGAGAGTGTGGCGTCCGCGTTCTTTTTCCTTCCACAGCGACAGGTCAAGGCTCGGAAGGTCGTCGCAATGTACTCTTTCATTCTTCATATTTCTGGAATTAAAGTTAAGCTTTCATAAAAGTATACCACGTTTTTTTATCTGTTACGGTACTATTAATGAATTTTCCGAAATGGGTCAATACGAGCTGATTTTATCAGCATTTATGAAGCTGACCCTATCAGCCAGTAAAGACATTTTAACTTGATGCTAAGTGGGATTGTATTTCAGATTGGTTATATGGTACTGAAGTTTGATGTTATAGTACATATATATTTCTAGCAAACCGGATAGGCGTTTCCGATGTATTCAGCCGTCCTGGAAAACTCTATCTGGCATCCCCCCATGACAGATGAGTCACGCGCTGTGACGTAGCACTTCATTTCTTTTATTTTACACTTTATGTAAGCATAATTATGAGATTTCAATAGATGAGTTCCATAAACAACTTAACAAAAACACACCTTCAAAAAACAAAAACAAAATAACCCTTTAAAGACGTGATACTGAAGGAACTTCTTGACGTATGCGGTGAATAAAAATTACCGCGCGTCATGACGTCAGTTAACGTCATCGCACGTGCCTTTTGGTGAAATTTACAAAACTGCGCTTTGCTATGCATTTTTCCCAAAAATGTAATTTAAGGTATGCTAGAAAAATATCTATCATGTGTGTCCGTTCCGGATCGAAAATCCGACCTTCGGGCACGCTGCGTAGCCGGTAACTCGGCAAGCCTCGTTACCTGACAACGCAGGTGCCCTCGAGTCGTATTTTCCTATCCGGAACGAAAACACATGACATATATTGTTATTCAATTGGACATGAGGCTCGATCTTATGGTTCTAAAGGGTTGTCATATGGTACTCTTAAAATGTAAGTCTAATGATACTTATTATATACGTATTTTTTTTCTATTATTACTAACGACCTAATCTAACGGTACTTCATGTTTGTCTAATGATACAAACGGTCTGTCTAATGTTATTTAATCTTGGTCTAATGATAATTAAAGTGTGTCTATCATAACTTAAGACTTCATCTAACGGTACTTTATGTTTGTCTAATAACACAAAAGGTTTGTCTAATGGTATTTAATCTTGGTCTTTTGATACTTAGATTTGTCTATTTCAACTTAAGGCTTGATCTAACAATACTTCATCTGTCTAATCCACTAAAGATCTGTCTAATGGTACTTCATGTCTGTTTAATGATACCTAGGCTTCAATGGTACTAAGGCTTGGACTTATGAATTGTACATGGCTTAACTGTACTTAGGGTTTGTCGAATTGTACTTAGGCTTGGTCTAATGCTACTTAAGCTTAGTTAAATGGTACTTAAGCTTAGTTAAATGGTACTTAAGCTTAGTTAAATGGTACTGAAACTTAGTTAAATGGTACTTAAGCTAAGTCTAATAGTACTTGAGGATTAAATGGTACTTAGACATGGTCGGATGATTTTTAAGCTTGGTCACAGGACACTTAAATAAAGTGTACGTAAATCAGTGTTAAGGTACTTAATATTGATCTTATGGTAATTACTAATTAAGCACTCTCGTATAGTCAGTCCTACTGTCGAATGATACATACTTGTTTGGCATAACGAAAACGTTTGGCTGCAGTTTGGTAGTCGAAGTGTGTTGACAGATCAAAGACGCCATCGTCATCTTTTTAATTGCGTTAAGCTGGGCTGTAACATATTACGATTAGTAAGAATAAATGTACACTTATCTCATGATAGGTGTTGAATGCGTTTTCTAGTTTGGTTATAAAATGAGTAGTTATTATTTCTTTTGTGCTGTTATAAACATTTAAGTATCAGTAAGTGCACACGACTGTCTAAGAATTGGTTTACGAACGGTCTCAAGTCTATGCTCATACTCAGAATGTGTAAATGAACGGTCTCAAGTCTGGATCCAGCCTCAGAAAGTTTTAACGAACGGTCTTAAGTCTGGATTCAGACTAAGAAAGTTTAACTTTAACGTACAATCTCAAGCCTTGGCCCAGACTCAGAATGTGTTTACAAACGAACGGTCTCAAGTCTGGTTTCAGACTCAGAATGTGTTTACGGACATTCTCAAGCCTAAATCCGGACTCAAAATGTGTTTAGGGACATTCTCAAGCCTGGGTCCGGACTCATATAGGGTTTCCGGACATTCTCAAGCCTGGGTCCGAACTCAAATGTGTTTACGGACAGTCTCAAGCCTGGGTCCAGACTCAGATAGTGTTTACGGACATTCTCAAGCCTGGGTCCGGACTCAAAATGTGTTTACGGATGGTCTCTAGCCTGGGTCCGGACTCAAAATGTGTTCACGGACATCCTCAAGCCTGGGTCAGGAATCAGATAGTGTTTACGGACATTCTCAAGCCTGGGTCCGGACTCAAAATGTGTTTACAGATGGTCTCTAGCCTGGGTCCGGACTCAAAATGTGTTCACAGACATTCTCAAGCCTGGGTCAGAACTCAGATAGTGATGACGGACATTCTCAAGCCTGGGTCCAGACTCAGATAGAGTTTACGGACATTCTCAAGCCTGGGTCCAGACTCAGATAGAGTTTACGGATATTCTCAAGCCTGGGTCCAGACTCAGATAGAGTTTACGGATATTCTCAAGCCTGGGTCCGGACTCAAAATGTGTTTACGGACGGTCTCAAGTCTGGGTCCGGACTCAAAATGTGTTTACGGACTGTCTCAAGCCTGGGTCCGGACTCAAAATGTGTTTACGGACTGTCTCAGGTCCGGATCTTGATTCAGAATGTGTTTACAAACGATCACAAGTCTGGATATTAGAATGTGTAAACGAACAGTCGCAAGTCCGGGCTAATACTCAGAATGTGTTAACCTACAATCTCAAGTCTGGATCCAGACTCAGAATGTGTTTACGAACGAGCTCAATGCTGAGACCAGACTCAGAATGTTTCAACTTATAGTCTCAAGTCTGGATTCAGACTGAGAATGTGCAAACGAACGGTCTCAAGTTCGACCAAAGACTCAGAATGTGTAAACGAACGATCTGAAGTCCAGCCATAGACTCAGAAAGTGTAACCGAACGGTCTCAATGCTGGTCCAAGACTCATAAAGTGTTAACGAACGGTCTCATTGCTGGTCCAAGACTCAGTATGTGTAAACGAACGGTCTCAATGCTGGTCCAAGACTCATAAAGTGTTAACGAACGGTCTCATTGCTGGTCCAAGACTCAGTATGTGTAAACGAACGGTCTCAAGTCCAGCCCAAGACTCAGAAAGTGTAACCGAACGGTCTCAATGCTGGTCCAAGACTCATAAAGTGTTAACGAACGGTCTCATTGCTGGTCCAAGACTCAGTATGTGTAAACGAACGGTCTCAATGCTGGTCCAAGACTCATAAAGTGTTAACGAACGGTCTCATTGCTGGTCCAAGACTCAGTATGTGTAAACGAACGGTCTCAAGTCCAGCCCAAGACTCAGAAAGTGTAACCGAACGGTCTCAATGCTGGTTCAAGACTCGGAAAGTGTTAACGAACGGTCTCAATGCTGGTCCTAGACTCAGAAAGTGTTGAAGAACGGTCTCAATGCTGGTCAAAGACTCAGTATGTTTAAACGAACGGACTCAACCTTAGGCAATGACTCAGAATGTGTTTACGAACGGTCTCAAGTCTAGCCCAAGACTCAGAAAGTGCAAACGAACGGTCTTTAGTCCAGCCCGAGATTCATAAAGTGTAAACACACGGTCTCAATGCTGGTCCAATACTCAAAATGTGAAAACGAATGGTCTCAATGTTGGTCCAAGACTCAGTATGTGTAAACGAACGGTCTCAAGTCCAGCCCAAGACTCAGAAAGTGTAACCGAGCGGTATCAATGCTGGTCCAAGACTCATACAGTGTTAACGAGCGGTCTCAATGCTGGTCCAAGACTCAGTATGTGTAAACGAACGGCCTCAAGCTTGGGCAATGACTCAGAATGTGTTTACGAACGGTCTCCAAGTTTAGCCAAAGATTCAGAAAGTGCAAACGAACGGTCTCAAGTCCAGCCTAAGATTCATAAAGTATAAATACACGGTCTCAATGCTGGTCCATACTCATAAAGTGTAAACACATGGTCTCAATGCTGGTCCAAGACTCAAAATGTGAAAACAAATGGTCTTAAGCTTGGCTCAGAATGTGTTTACGAACGGTCTCAAGTCCAGACCAAGATTGTGAAAGTGCAAAAGAACGGTCTCAAGTCCAGACCAATACTCAGAATGTGTTTATGAACGGTCTCAAGTCCAAGCCGAGACTCAGAATGTGTTAACGAACGGTCTCAAGTCCAGGACGAGACTCAGAAAGTGTAAACGAACGGTGTCAAGTCTGGACCCAGAGTCAGAAAGTGTAAACGAAAGGTCTCAAGTCTGGATCCCGACTCAGAAAGTGTAAACGAACGGTGTCAAGTCTTGTCCAAGAATCAGATTGTGTTAACGAACGGTCGCAAGTCTGGATTCAGACTCAGAATGTTTTAGCGCACAATCTCAAGTTTAGGCCAAGACTCAGAATGTGTAAACGAACGGTCTCAAGTCAAGACTCAGAATGTGTAAACGAACGGTCTCAAGTCAAGACTCAGAATATGTAAACGAACGGTCTCAGGTCAAGACTCAGAATGTGTAAACGAACGGTCTCAAGTCAAGACTCAGAATGTGTAAACGAACGGTCTCAAGTCAAGACTCAGACTTGTGAACAGTGAAATAAAAAATGAGAAAACCTCATTCATTAGATCGCATTCTTTTTATATAATCTATTTTAATGAAGGTGAAACTTTAAAGTGCTGATGGGTTCAGCATTCTTCATTATCAATGGTCAGCTAAAAGGAATGTTATACTGAAACTTTTTTTAACAGTTTTTAGTCTTGAATCTTAAATCGGACTTGATCCTGTTCGTAAACATGGGTTCAGTTCTTTGATTGTAGACATTACATGCTGTTATACATACGTTTGGTAAACCCAACCACCGGATCGTTTCGTTCAAAGAAGAAGCGGTCTCCGTCTCGGAAGCGCTTGTACTGTTCACCAATCATACAAGTACCGAGGGGCCCCAGCAGACCCTCGGATCCCCGGCGCTCCGTTATGATCCCAGTGAAGAGGTCAATGTCACCCGGGCAGCTAATGAAATGACGACCAAAGTTTATTGATTCAGAAGCTTATCATTATCATATCTTTTAAGACTTGGCATATGGCAACACATCGTCGAATACACTCGCTACGTAATGCGTTATCACGTTTAAATCATTTCATTAAATAAACAAAACAAAAAAGCATGCAATTTTGGTGTAGATAAAAAATATATATATTATAACAGCTATATGTTGGTGTTTTTTACCTGAGGAATATGTGTCTACGTATTTTTTTATTAAAAATAAACAACATTTTTAAAGATTAATCTTTATTATCATTTAATTCATTTAATTCAAATGAGGCCAACATTAAAATGCACTCAAATAAAAAGATAAATAAAAAACTGCACCAGCCTAATGCGAGCTTGTAAAATAACGCTTAACTTCCACTCTTTAAATCTAGAAGCTAGGCTTAAGGTTGTTTTATGACTAAAAAACAACCCACTCGTAAACATCTTCCAATAGCTTGACTGTGTTTTCATCATGATCAACAAGGCCGCCTTTTCCGGTTCCGAAATGACATGCCTCGCTCAGACCACACAGCTTCCGGTACGCATTGTAGCCCGGCAATCCGTGTTCTCGGCCTCTGCATAAAAGGGTTAAACAAAATGGTAGTAGTAGTTCAAGTTTTTATTCATCAAGGCATATAATATGCATGTGACATAAGAAAACAATGAAACACATATTAATTAACATAAAATAAAACAGTGAACAAACATGTCAAACACAAAAAAAGAAACTTTACTAAACAACATCAGTGAAAATATGAAGTAATAAGACACAATGTAGTGGTATTGTAATTATCAATAGATCTTTGGTTAATCGGGGTATGGAGAGTGAGTCATCTGAATTTCAGTAAGATGATTTTACAGAACAATGCCAACTTAATTAATTTAGGTCTGTTGTTACAGTTCATAAGTTCATCTAATTTAAAAAAGTTTGGGTGAAGAATGTAATAAGGATCAATAAGTTTTTTTACGTATGATTGAAAAATGGTTACATTCAAGTAAGTAGTGAAATTCATCACCAATAACATTCTTAGTACATAACTGACATAATCTTTGATTTCTCTCAATGTTCAAATGCCTGCCTTTTTCAATTGGCAAAGAATGGTTTGTGGTCCTAAACTTACAAAGTATTTTACAAAGGTTACTAGGTAACAAGTCAAGATAATCTTCAAAACAATGATTACTTTTGAACATTCTATATACAAGACATTTGGAAGAGCTATCAACAATACTAGTCCAGTTTTGTAAGAATTGGTCATACAGTCTACTTTTAACAATTGACTTGAAATTAACAGGACTAATGACTGTTTGACTTCTAAAATAATCAGACAAACCAAGTTCGTTTAAGGTATTGTTAACGAAAGATAACCATGGAGAAACAATAACATTACTATTATATAGTTTTAGAACCGTATTATATAATAACTTAGATATTTTACAATCTTTTTCGTTCACTATCTTGCTCCAATAACATAAAACTCTCGATTTAATTTGTAAAGCTATGGGTTCTACACCAAGTTCACCATACACCATGCAATTAGGGGTGGAAGCCTTGAGATTGAGTATTAATTTGCAATAGTTCAGCTGAAACTGTTCAATTATTTTGATATTTTCGAAACTCCATACTTCGCAAGAGTATAACAAAATTGGAGCAATCATAGCATTAAACAAATGTAACTGAACTGAAATGGGAAGATTGAGTTTTCGGGACTTTTGAATAAGTGAGAACATAGCTCTTCTAGAACAAATGTGGCACCTTTATTTTTCATTCGGAACTCCTTTGCCATTTTTATCATAAACCTCGGAAGTTAATAAACAGTTTACAGTGTAGGAAAACGGTACACTTTAACTACGCTGCAAGTAGATCGCGTAGTAATTTCAATTTGGCAGTTAAAGTTTATGATTTAACTCTAGGTAATCTTGGTAATTATTTTGCAATAAAACATTTCACTGTCAATCAATTTAAACCCAGATCTACACATACAGCTTAAACACTACATTTAATCAATAATATAATTCAAAATATGCGAACTACTTCTACTGATGTACCGGCATCCATCCAATGTTTTTTTTCGATAAAAATGATCGATGAGATCATGAGCTAAATAAGTATAAGAACCATATTAAGTGGGTTCGATTTTAGATCTAAACAAATTATTGGGAAAATGGTTTAATTAGCTAATGTTATCTTTTGATTTATTGGTTTATTTTTTTATACTCACTTCATTAAAAAATAAAGTGGTTATCTTGCCGGCGCAAAAGTGAAACTCTTATTCAAAATCAATACATACACATGTATATCGAACATCATTTTTGACTGTACTCACTCAAAAATGCATTTATGGAAAATATTAATTACTTATAACAAGATTGTAACCGTGAATGTTATGGCGGAAAGCTTTGTAAATGCTTATAATAAAGATTAACTGCGGTCTACTATAGTCTGATAAGGTAGAAATATCGTGTTTTATGCTTATTTCTTTCAATTTGAATTCGTTATCCTTCATAAGATCTATTGTTTTTGACATTGATTTATGCTTTTTGGAATAGTATAACAATATTATTAATTGTGGTAAATATTTTCTGAGAGAAAGAGTGAATCTTTAAGCGACACTGCATGCTTTCATGCATATATGCCAATATCCAGAATCCTTCAATATCAGCATGCTCTAAGGGAACAAGAGGTTATTTACCACTTAAAAAAATCTAACTTATTTTATATCGGATTGAAGATTTTGCCCACAAACGAACACTGATTTCTAGTGCGACCCCAACACTATATATGGGATGAAAATAGAAATAGTAGATCCTGCCTGTTCAGCAAGTTTTCCATCGTCGGATACCCCCAGTGTGTGTATACCACGTGATAAATTGCGTCATAAATGCTACGTCGGAGGGCAACATTTTGCTTCGAATGAAGACTTTAAACAAAGATAACTTCTCTATTTCTTCACCATTTCAAATGAAACATAGCACAGTCTACGCTGCATGATGAAGCCCCGTCTTCTGTCTTTTACCAGAGTTTGATTGAGAGTTTAGTTTCTTAAAACACTTCGACAAACCTTTTAACAAAACGGCCATCTGAGGGAGCACTGTCAACACATATTTTGGACACAGGTTTGTAAAAGTGTTTGATGAATCTAATCACCTTATTAAACTTAGGTAATAAAAAGAAGGCGGCGATCTATAAGCGGCATAGACTGCTTTTTGTTTCATTTAATATGGTGAAGTAAAAGAAAAGTTATCTTTGTTTTAAGTCTTCATTTTAAGGAAAATATTGCCTTATGTCGTAGCATCTGTGATGTAATTTGTCACGTGGTATACACACACTGTACCCCCGATACACGTTTACGCTATGTGTATCATTATGAAGTGTAACTGACCATGTACCGTGGTTGCCGACGATGCAAGTTTTCTAAACCACAAACCATTTAGCTTTAAAACCTACACTGAAGGACATAAAACAATACTGATTTGGAATAACCATTATTTAATTCACCGTCATGTATAACAAACATGACTTTTGAGTGATAACCTTTAAGTACATACTAAATACTAGGGATGCAAACGAATGGCAAAATTGATATTCGAATATTCGGTAATTCTTTCGAACGAATATTCGAATATTCGATAACCAAACTACAGTTTTTGAAAATGTGGTAAACTATTATAATATTCGCTAAAGTAATTGCCGGGGCATTTTAGTTCTACTTTGTCGTAACCACTACGCGCGGCGGACTCTGGATTTCACCGAATAAGCCTCTGAAATTCCTCTTTTCAGTAAATACTGAATTTATGGAAAATATTAATAACTGATAACATGTTTGTAACCGTGTATATAAAAGCTAGAAATGCTACACTATTAAATGACTGGTGAGTGCTAAAAGATCTAGTGCAAATCAGCTACTTCTGAGACAAAAAGAAAAGTAAAGTCAAAACGTTCAATCTGTTAGAGTACATCTTTAAGGGCAAAGATCTGTGAGATTGGTGTTCATTCTACCTATATCCGCGGCACCCTACGCGAGCCCGCCTGATAAAATATAATTTTAGATTAACTTTTCAGAAAGTCATTGACAAAGCTGTCTCCATTGGTTAATGTAAAAATGTACCTGGATAAAATCAACAATGAGGGCCTCAAATGTTTTCATCAGTGACGGGTATTAATACAAGTGATCAATGAGACGGTACTTATTCACTGAAATAACATAAAGGCTTTCCTTAAACTTTGTTTTGATTTACCTACCTCATAAATGTCACTAATCTGTTTAAGAAGTAGAAATGCGTGCGTGCGTACCTTTGTATGATGCGTGTGTGCGAAGTTTTGAATGATACGTGCGAATGTACCTTTGCATTACTCGTGCGTCCGTACCATTGTATGCTGCGTTTGAGTGATGTTTTTTGTTCTTGTTTGAGTAAGGAGAGCGTGGATATCTATATGTTCTTGCCTCTGTATGTCTCGCGTGGGTGCGTACGTACGCTCGGATCAAACATGCATGCGGACCATTGTGCCTATGTATTTTGCGTGCATGCAAGCCTGTGTATGATGGTACGAGGGCACCTTGATGTGGCAATCGGGCGCACCTTTGTATTATGCTTGTTGGCGTACCTTCGTATGCTGCGTGCGTGGGCACCTTGCTGAGGCTTTCGGATGCACCTTTGTATTATGCGTGCGGGTGTACCGCCGTGCAAGGGTACCTTGATGGGGCGCTCAGGCGCATCATGGTATTATGCGGGGGGGGGGGGGCGTACCGTCGTATAATGCGTGCGTGGGCATCTTGATTAGACGCTCGGGTGCACCATTGTATAATGCGTGGTGTGAACTGTCGTATGATGCGTGCGTGGGCACCTTCATGAGGCGCCCTGGCGCACCTTTGTTTTATACGTGGGGTGTACCGTCGTATGATGCGTGTGTAGACACCTTCGTGAGGCCCCCGGGCGCATCTTTGTTTTATACGTGGGGGCGTACCGTCGTATAATTCAAGCGTGGGCGCCTTCATGAGGCGCCCGGGCGCACCTTTGTTTTATACGTGGGGATGTAATGTCGTATGATGCCTGCGTGGGCACCTTCATGAGGCGCCCGGGCGCACCTTTGTTTTATACGTGGGGGTGTAATGTCGTATGATGCGTGCGTTGGTACCTTCATGAGGCGCCCGGGCGCACCTTTGTTTTATACGTAGGGGCGTACCGTCGTATGATGCAAGCATGGGTATCTTGATTAGGCGCTCGGGTGCACCATTTTATTATGCGTGGGGCGAACTGTCGTATAATGCGAGCGTGGGCACCTTCATGAGGCGCCCGGGCGCACCTTTGTATTATGCGTGGGGGCGTTATGTCGTATGATGCGTGATCGGTTACCATGATGAGGCACTCGGGCGCACCTTTGGTTTATGCGTGGGGACGTACCTTCGTATGATGCGTGCATGGGCACCTCGGTGAGGCGCTAGTGCGCAACTTTGTATTATGCTTGCAGGCGTACCGTCGTATGATGAGTGTGCGGGCACCTATATTAAACGCTCGGGCACACCTTTGTATTACGCGTGCGGGCGCACCGTCGCATGATGCGTGCGTTATTGTGTTTCCTGCGCGCGTTCGTACCTTTGTATGTTGAGTGCTGCCAAATCCAAAGTGTTGCCATCTGCATCTGGAAACAGTCTCTGCTGAACGCTTTTTTCGACCTCCCTGACATAGTTACACAACATTAAATATTGATCTACATTATAAACGTATGTTCCATACGAAATCATTCGTTTGTACGGTCTACTTTACAAACAGAACATTACAATAAAGATTCTAGAACATAGCAGGGACGGTATGAATAAAACATTTGAAGTCGTTGCCTAACTAAAGTCAATTTCCAAAACTGTTCATTGACAAATTGGAAAAACGTTTAATTGCTTTTGACAAAAGTTAATGTAAATTTAGAATACAACCTAGATTTTAAGCCATTGAAATTGCAGGTAGACACTCATTATGTTTTAGGCTTAATCATTAAAGGGGCTGTACACCGGATTGGCACCAAACGAATCTCAGGACAATTATCTAATAAAATGTGTTAAGCTTTGATATCATAATTGTAACAAAGTACCAAAATGAAAAAAAAAATTGTGTCGGAGACCGGGTTGGAACCCCTGACGCGAAATTTGCCGTCAAGCTTCGCATTCACTGAGCCACGGCGGCTTATTCTACTTGGGTGACATATTAAAGCTATACACCTACCTCGATAATATCACGTGATAACACCGACAAGCCAATCACGCATAAGGAATGAATTCTACCTGGTAGACAAACCCAGTAATCTATTTTAATGGACAAATACGAAATAATTGCTAAACTTAGATAAATTGTAAACTATGTGGTAATTCAGTTAGTAAGTTCAATGCATTGTACACATCGATGCCCAGTTTATGTCAGTTTTCGACCATTTTCTTCTTTTTATGCTATTTTATCATACGGAGTACAGCCCCTTTAAGAATATGTTATGTGGAATGGCCCTTCATAAGTTGTTTACCATCTTCCAGTACTATCCCACATGATGATATTGTATAAATGACCTTGCATACTTGTGTATGTTTATTTTAAAGATTAAATATGTTTAAACCAATAATTTCAACTTTCTTGGGTATTTAATGGGCCCCCTACTGTTGATCACTCATCCAATACAAAATCACTGCCTCAGATTTTGCGTCAGCAATTGGGGTTGTATTCTAAGACAATTAAATAACATGAAGAAATTTAAATAATTAAGAAAGGTTCGTTCGCAACTCTCACTCCACCCATTCTTAATCATTAAAATGTTACTTCATGTCATCTTACTTTAACTCAGTATTTCAGATAGCTATAAGTTATAAAATATATGATAAGTGAGATACTTTACTTCTAAAAATGACTTTAGTTAGAAAATATCTGAAGGCAGAAAATGACTTAAGATGTTGTATGAAGACCCGTCCATTGATATCTATAAATAGAACAACACTTTATCCATGTCCCATTCACCAACCAACGGACACTTTTTACCAATCGACCAACGTAGAAGATTGCGGTTGCCGGCGCAATATATAAAGAATATAGAATGCAACAAAGACCATTATAAAACTATTCAACTCACCTGTCAAGCATTGGACATTTCTCAGCTGTCGCCCATCGAAGAATATTGTTGTAACCATCGCTTCGATTCGAGAGGATTGCGTTCGGTTTAAAGAAGTTATGTTCAAGGTTGTCTAGGTACATAAGTTTGAAGTCCTCGTCCATCTGTCCCGTAAACCTGTTTACGTTGCTGTGACCGTAACGGTGAGCGGCAGCGGCCACCGAGTTGATGACGGTGGCGTCTGTGTTACAGTCATAGGTGTCCTTGTAGCCATCTGGCTATAAAAAAAAGAGTGCACGGTATTACAATAACAGTGAGCGGCGGCGGCCACCGAGTTGATGACGTCAGCGTCCGTGTAACAGTCATAGGTGGCTTTGTAGCCATGTTGCTAGAAGTAAAGAATGTACGTTATGACAACAACGGTGTGCGGCGACGGCCACCGAGTTTATGGCAGTGGCGTTCGTGCAACAGTCATAGGTGTCCTTGTAGCCATGTGGCTATAAAAAAGAGTGCACGCTATTACAATAACAGTGAGCGGCAGCGGGCACCAGGTTTATGGCAGTGGCGTCCGTGCAACAGTCATAGGTGTCCTTGTAGCCATGTGGCTACAAGTAAAGACTTTACGTTATGACACTTACGGTGAGCGGCAGCGGCCACCGAGTTGATGGCGTCGGCGTTCGTGTAACAGTCATAGGTGGCTTTGTAGCCATGTGGCTACATGTAAAGACTGTACGTTATGACACTTACGATGAGCGGTAGCGGCCACCGAGTTGATGGCAGTGGCGTCCTTACAAGATTCATAGGTGGCCTTGTAGCCAGGTGACTAACACTAAAAAAATGTACGTACATGTATATAGAGCATTTGTTACATAATCATTGCGTCTAAAACCTTAATGAGAAACAGGTTTTGGGAGTTATTTGAGTCAGTACGTTTCATCCTCCGCACACATTTACTTTCTAGCAGTATTCACATAGCTTAGAAGATCACTACGGTTTGTGTTTGAATGCTTACCCTTATGTTTATGTTTATTTTTTTAACTGTCCGTTCTCCAAGCAAAATTGGAAGGTATTCTCCATACACGATGTTCTGCCAGATAGCCACTAAAATCCTCCGAGCCTCCTACAAAACATTGTATATTACCTTGACACCCTATTTATCCATACCTTTTGGATAGTTTGCACATGTAAATGATTTGATTGGTCAGTAGTATTTGTTGTATAAATATTGGCCAATCAATAACATTATGATTCAAAGAATTAACTGCTATTATACGATTGGCTGATTATACATATAAACAAAACGTCATGTCTAAATATAGGCATACTTCATATTAAGTTCATAAAATATAATTACAAATTCTGTGCGTCATATTCAAATACATGTGTACAATCATTACCTCGTATTTATGCACCAGTCGATTATAACCACCCTAAACCTACCGGGATAGCAGGTAAATGGGCCGTAATTTACCTTCCAGGTTGCCCCGCAGTGCCGGGTCATTGCGGTGGTTTTGTCTTCGCGCAAAATATAGCGGGTTACCATCAGGTTGTGCTACGCAGGGCGGGGAATTTACCCGGGCTTGGCTGGACCGAAAGTCAAAGTCCCCGCAATTCCCCGGACCTTGGGGGGGCGTGGTTACAATTGACTGGTACATTAGATCCAATAAAGGTGTTTTCTTGATTCATCCTAACATAATAAATTGACGTTTTTATTATAAAAATCCACGTAACTCCCAGTAAGTTTAAAAACAGCGTCGGTATATTTATCTCTACTCATAAACGGATATGATTTTAATTGGGAAACCATAATGCGCTGTTTTAAAACGGGCCAACTCAGATAAAACCGCAACATAATTGTTGCGTATATTCTTTTAATTATGTTAAATGATGTTTAATCGGCCTCCTTGTAGCTCGCATTGACACTTCTAGGATTGCGGTGAGGAAATACTGTTTTTTTCCGATGCTTGGACCATCTGGTGTCTAGTCCCTTTAATGATGACACTAAAGGAAATAGCAGCAGTTCATATCAGAAATTCATAAAAGGCATGCAAGTAAAGTATTTTGTCCCTCACATCACCTTTGGGAAACAGATAAAATCAACTCGATGAGCTTTTTGCTACCTTTTAAATGACATGCCGCGGTTAAGGGAAATACATGTACGGTACCGTTTTTAAGTCTTTGGTATGACGCGACCGGATATTAAACAGGCGGCTTGTCGCCCTTGAAGGGAAAGCTATTAGTGCAGTTTCAGAGGATAGTGTAAAACAACCTGGAAGAGACGCTCGTCGTGCCAATGCGGGTTGACGAGTTGAAGACCGGAAGCGATGTCGTTGTGCGCGTGCGCAAACAGCGTTTGCATGCTGGAGAGTGAAGGTACCTCGTTCACCCTGAGATCGCCTGAAATGTAAATGTCTTGCTTTTTTGCCGTATAACTTTTAAATTAATCAAAATGCCTAAGGTTTGAAGAGTAAGGTAACCAAATATATTCCGAACGAAGAAAAGCAGCGTCAATAACTGATTTCCCTCCCACGCTCCGTTGTAATTGAACAAACATACAAACATTGAACTGGTCGGAGATAAGTCGGTATTCCTTGGTGCTTGGAATTATTCAAGGATGTTTACAGACACATATATGCTTTCCAGCCAGACGTTCACCGTTAGGGTAGTTGTCAGCAATAAGAATACTTACGGAAGTTGTCCACAATAAGAAACGTTACGGTAGTGGTTCACAATAAGAAACGTTACGGTAGTGGTCAACAATAAGACTCGTTACGGTAAGTATCACCAATAAGAACCATTACGGTAGTTGTCCACAATAATAAGCGTTACGGTAGTTGTCCACAATAAGAACCGTAACGGTAATGGCCAACAATAAGAACTGTTACGGTAATAGCCAACAATAAGAACCGTTACGGTCATGGCCAACAAAAAGAACCGTTACGGTAGTGGTCCACAATAAGCTTCGTTAAGGCAATGGCCAAAAATAAGAACCGTTACGGTAGTTGTCCACAAAAAGAACCGTTACGGTAGTGGTCCACAATAAGAACCATTACGGTAGTTGTCCACAAAAAGAACTGTTACGGTAGTGGTCCACAATAAAAACCGTTACAGTAGTTGTCCACAAAAAGAACCGTTACGGTAGTTGTCCACAATAAGAACCATTACGGAAGTGGCCAACAATAAGAACCGTAACGGTAGTGGTCCACAATAAGACTCGTTACGGCAAGGCCAACAATAAGAACCATTACGGTAATGGCCAAAAATAAGAACCTTTACGGTAGTTGTCCACAATAAGAACCATTACGGTAGTTGTCCACAATAAGAACCGTAACGGTAGTTGTCCACAATAAGAACAGTAACGGTAGTTGTCCACAATAAGAACCATTACGGTAGTTGTCCACAATAAGAACAGTAACGGTAGTTGTCCACAATAAGAACCGTAACGGTAATCGCCAACAATAAAAACCGTTACGGTAGTTGTCCACAAAAAGAACCGTTGCGGTAGTTGTCCACAATTAGAACCGTAACGGTAGTGGTCCACAATAAGACTCGTTACGGTAATGGCCAACAATAAGAACCGTTACGGTAGTTGTCCACAAAAAGAACCGTTACGGTAGTGATCAACAATAAGAACCGTAACGGTAATGGCCAACAATAAGAAACATTAAGGTAATGGCCAACAAAAAGAACCGTTACGGTAGTTGTCCACAATAAGAACCATTACGGAAGTGGTCCACAATAAGACTCGTTACGGCAATGGTCAACAATAAGAACCATTGCGGTAATGGCCAACAATTAGAACCTTTACGGTAGTTGTCAACAATAAGAACCGTTACGGTAGTTGTCAACAATAAGAACCGTAACGTTAGTTGTCCACAATAAGAACCGTTACGGTAGTTGTCAACAATAAGAACCGTTACGGTAGTTGTCAACAATAAGAACCGTTACGGTAGTTGTCAACAATATGAACCGTAACGGTAGTTGTCCAGAATAAGAACCGTAATGGTAGTGGTCCACAATAAGACTCGTAACGGTAATGGCCAACAATAAGAACTGTTATGGTAATGGCCAACAATAAGAACCGTTACGGTAATGGGCAATAATAAGAACTGTTACGGTAATAGGCAACAATAAGCATCGTTACGGTAGTTGTCCACAATAGGAACCGTTACGGTAGTTGTCCACAAAAAGAACCGTTACGGTAGTGGTCAACAATAAAAACCGTAACGGTAATGGCCAACAATAAGAAACATTAAGGTAATGGCCAACAAAAAGAACCGTTACGGTAGTTGTCCACAATAAGAACCATTACGGAAGTGGTCCACAATAAGACTCGTTACGGCAATGGTCAACAATAAGAACCATTACGGTAATGGCCAACAATAAGAACCTTTACGGTAGTTGTCAACAATAAGAACCGTTACGGTAGTTGTCAACAATAAGAACCGTAACGGTAGTTGTCCACAATAAGAACCGTTACGGTAGTTGTCAACAATAAGAACCGTTACGGTAGTTGTCAACAATAAGAACCGTTACGGTAGTTGTCAACAATAAGAACCGTTACGGTAGTTGTCAACAATAAGAACCGTAACGGTAGTTGTCCACAATAAGACTCGTGACGGTAATGGCCAACAATAAGAACTGTTACGGTAATGGCCAACAATAAGAACCGTTACGGTAATGGGCAATAATAAGAACTGTTACGGTAATAGGCAACAATAAGCATCGTTACGGTAGTTGTCCACAATAGGAACCGTTACGGTAGTTGTCCACAATAAGAACCGTTACGGAAGTGGTCCACAATTAGAATCCTTACGGTAGTAGTCCGCAATGAGAACCGTAACGGTAGTGGTCAACAATAAGAATCCTTACGATAGTGGTCCACAATAAGAACTGATACGGTAGTGATGCGAGTATAAACACCAACTATTTCTTTATTGCTGTGCTGGTGATCGTTGGTATACATAAAATAAACATTTTTATGAAAAAAAGCAAACCGTGTATATACTAAAACCACTGGGTATAATTTTATTTAGACTCACAAAACCACAAAATCACTTTGGACACTAGTGGTCATTACTTAATACTTGGAAATTCCCCCAGTCTAAAAAGTGCAAAGACATATATCATACCAGTGTCATGTGGTTTATAAATCGCTGGATCTTGGGGAGGAAACTGTGTGAATTACTGTTGACACATCGATATCTATATTTAGACTGGGGAACACTATCTATTTTTAGACCGGGAAACGCCATCTTTATTTAGGCTGGGGAACACAATCTATATTTAGCGCGGGAAACACCGGCATGTGTGCATATGCATGGCAACAAGGACCTGATTTGGATTTTCTGCAGGTTTTGAGATGAAAATGATTAGATAACTTATAGATTGTTTGCCATTTTTGGAAATGTAAAAGGCTAAGGAGTATGGCTATGTATGGTTTTGATGGACAATCCTAGCTCTGTCAGCGTTGAAATACATATATGTGGCCCGTCAACATTCTATTTTTAGTAGTGGAGGATTTAAAAACTTGAATTAGTGGTCCCTAAACTGTATGACTGTGTGCTGAGTGTGAAAGGAATCGCTCATGTTTTGTATAATGCACACGAAAAACATACGAAATAAAGTGTGACAAATCATTAGGAGTGTTAAAACTAAGGTACTGACAGCTGGAATACTCAAACGAATGATAATATATTTTAGCTTGAAAGTTCCGGCGTGTGTTCTCTCCCAATTGAAATCTGAATATTGTTTTTACTTTAGTTCTGCAATTTCGGCATAAAATTGTAAAATAATTAAAAATAAAATAAATGTTTTCAGATGCATTACCGGAATAACTCATGTATGACAAAAAAATGAGCGAGTCCCTTCAAGTGAAACTTTCAAAAACAATAACTTAATTACAGACCAGCTTTTAGGCAGTAGAAGGTGTTCGGGTCGAAGGTCTTGTTGAGCTCACACGCTGTGTCGTCAATGTCCGCGGGCAGGCGTTGTCCATTCATCTTCATCAAACCTTGAAATATTAATGTATTTCTTTCCTTTTTGTGCGGGAACCATATAATTCAAGTTTCCATAATTTATAAATATACTTCGATATCGGACACAGTCAATGTCTTATTATAGACCGCCCAATTTTGAATCATCAAAGAAATATTTGCATGCTTACCGTCTCTGAATTATTTATGGCTCCCTATCTTTCGATAGCATGTACGCCGTAAGTCATACGGTCTTTGTTATGTATTGCTTCGCTTCATGCGTTACCATCCGTTAAAGCTGCACTCTCAAAGATTGGACGTTTTGAAAATCCATGGAAACCAGTTATATAAGACTGCTGACAAAAAATTTGATTGCAGATTTTAATATTTTAGTTCAAAAATTGATCTGTTATGCAACATTCTTAAACTGTTACTGCCATGAAACAATAATTTCGAGATATTTACGCAAAAACAATGTTCTTTTCAAGACAAAAACATAAAAAAAAGTTGTAAAACTGATGTATCTGTGAGAGTGCAGCTTTAATCTCATGTTCGTTTTAAATGTTGGTTAAAGCTTAGTTCGCACAAAATCAAGATAATAAAACAAAGACATTAAGAGCATTCTAATTTACGACTTAAATCTATATAGATCTGTATTGAAGCAGTACCCAGGAGACAACAATTTACCTCCTCGTAGCTCTCGGAGTATTTTGTTTTCCTTCTTACTCGAACCGTATGTAACAGAGAGATCCAAATATGCGGTCTGAGAGTTCACTGGCTGGCGGACACCTGCAGTTTAAAGTGACACTTGTATTCAAAATCAATACATAGCAGACATAAGATTTATATGATACATCTTTAAAGATGCACTCTTACTCCCAAAATGATTTTCCACAGTTGATACAATTGTTTTAATATACCAAAAAGGGTGAATAAATGTCGAAACAGTGGTTCTTATGAAGGATACCGTGTTTAATGTGAAAGGACGGTGCAGAAAACACGGTATATTTCGATATATGTCTATAGGAATCTTATGATCACAAGGGTGTGGCCTGTTTTGTCCACATGGGCATAATTTGAACACCCATTTTGGAGGACTACTGTACGATGATACATACAAAGATTAAAGGTCTGTGGGTTCAGAATAGAAGATTTTTAACGATTTCCCTTTATAAGTATTGTGACCCCGGGGCGGGACCAGTTTTGACCCCAGGAACATTATTTTAACAATCTCGTACTACTAGACAATGAAACACACCAAGTATTTAAGCTCTATGCCTGCCTCATGGTTTTTGTCATTAAGATGTTTGAAGTGTTGTTATTCGTTCCAGTTTCCATAACAACCAGCGTTTTGCATGGGATTTACTTTCTTGAATAGTTTCAAAAGGGCCCTAGCCAAGGAACATCCCATTGTGGTTCAGGAGGAGATTTCGTTTGAAGAAATTATCAATGGACGACGGAAGGACGATGGACGGACGACGGAATATTGGCGATGGGAAAGGCTCATCTTTAGCACTACGTGTGAGCTACAGATATTTCGATGAAAACTTTAAATAATTTTAAACTTAACAATATATGACTTTAAAATGCAACTTTTATCAGTTGAAATATTTTGATTTAATAATGGATGGATTACCTTCTAGAGGTATGTCGGAAAATAGCGAATTGAGCAAGTGTTTCTTATTATCATATACCTGACTTTAAATGAAGATTCTGTATCTTGCATCTTGCTTATTTCCATTTGTGTCGTTTGATTTAATAGTTATTCTAACAAATTGAGTTAACGTAAAGAGTTACCCACCACAGCAGTCTGTGAGTGCGACGGATCTTGGTAATCCCAAGCAGTCGACGTCGAAGAATGGGTCATCTTCTGACACAGGGATCTGGATACATTCAGGACTGAAAGAAACCTAGGGTTCATACATTTTGTATTTCCTTGTATAGGTTAGAGTTTATTAAGTATTTTTTTCGTGAATAAGTAACCTAAGGAAGCGGAGCGCAGTGAAGAGACCGTGGTTTCTTATTCACGAGGAAATTACTTAAGTTACTGTTATTACTTAATAAATTCTAACCGACCTCCCAAATTGCATCAGCTTTAAATCTAAGCAGAGCGCCTGTCAAAATGACCTGTCAGTCAATGGAAGATAATGTCACGTCATTTAAATCAGCGTTGACACTGAAATTGCGTCTTTGCATATGCAAACAGTAGGCGTGGTTACATGCGCATGCGCAGTTACAGCAACTTTCTTAATCATGATGTGTCGTCTTCACCAATAAGTAAAGAAACTTCACAAATAAGAAACTAAACATTTTAAAAATCTAGCGCGCCTGGGTGGCTGACAATGTAGGGCAAACATTAATATCAAAAAGGTGTTTACAACAATATTCTATAACGTTCTGCTCTAGACGACTGATAACGAGAACGGCTCGTGTTTTGCTCGAGGATCTTGACAAATGCTTGCCTGAACAGAAACAAAGATGCAATAACCTGACGTGTTTTATGCATGAGCAGGGGTCGCCGTCTGGTACAGGGTTTTGAGACATATAGAGAGACCTTGAGCGTTTAGTGCGTCGATTTGCACGAGGATCTAAAATTCCAAATATCCTACGAATAAAAAGACCTAGGTGTGTTGCGATGTATGAAAAAGGGTCGCCTACTTGCATGGGGTATAATGCACCAGTCAATTGTAACCACGTCGCCCCCCCCCCCCCCTTGTGTGCATTAGGCTGAACATCTTGCAATTTCCATGCAATGAGGCCATTTACAGACTCCTACTTGCGAGGGATCCGAATTGCCCACAGGGTGTGCAACAAAATCCACCGTACGGATACCGTAGGGCCGCCTTAAGCCTTCCCTAAGGCACCCGTGGTATTTCTGTGGCCTCAGAAGGCTTTGACATTGTTGTACATGCTGCCATTGCAGTCAATGGCGTAGTCTCACTAAAACCGGGAATGCTTTTTTCATATGCTGGATGCATTTTAAATTTCTAAATATTGCCTCTGGAATATGTTTACATTTGTATATGACAAGTAAAAAGGTTTATAAATGTGGATAAAAGCTTCTGTTTGGCTGGGTATTGCTCAGAATTGTACGATACGTATTGCAATGTGGAGGTGGCGATACGCGATACGTATTGTCGATACGATACAGCAATAGTTATACTAGTAGTACAAAATGGTCTGATTAAACAGTTTAATCACTTTTTATTTCAGTAAAAACTTAAAACATGTAAACAGAAATCACCAACAAAGATTGTAGTTTTGTTACACGAAACAACAAAATATTTTTAGTATCAAATTATAAACAGAAAAGGGGTATTTAAACTGTGAATGTATTAACTAACAAGTCTTAATTAAACCTATACATAACCATCCAGAATGGTTATGTTAAATTGACGTATTGTTGTAGACAGTTATAAAACCATTGTCTAATGAGCATGCAATTAATGAAATTTGCCTGGACAATTCCGTTGCCGTTCTGGTAAAATGAACTTTTGTCTTTGTCATCAGTGACTTATTGTGCAATGCCGTCATGTAAATTAATTTTTGAAAAAACGAGTTTTAAAAAATTCAAAATTATACCGGTCTGTCAGCACGTTAAGTCATATAATTCTACCTCCCGACGCTACAGCATACCTTGGTGGGGGGGATGGGTCAACGATTTTTACTGACATTGGAGTTGGGAGTGTTGTTGCCAACATGTCGATCTTATGGTGTCGTCTTAGATGAGTAGACATGTTTGAAGTACTGCCAGAACTACATACTTCTGCCTTACAAATATTGCAAATGGTCTTGATACCGTTTTAATTTATGTAGAGCTATATTTTTTGAATATTCGTACTAATAGTGAATTTACGGAGTTGTTTCCCTTTGAACCGATGTGCAAAAATTACGATAACCGGACCGAATTTGAAGTAAAAACATCAGTGCAAATCGATTTATCGAGCCAGCACTAAATTATAGTATGCATTTATGCTTTGAAATGAGCCTTGCCTCAGCTTCTTGTACAACTCACTTTAAAAACAATATATTTCGTGGGGTGCGGGGTGGGGGTGGATATGTACTTAGAGCTATCCTCGAGACAGCATTCAAGAGAATTCCCATCTGAACGCTCAAAAAAGCGTGTTAGAGTAAAGTCGTGGGCGAGGAACTGTCCTAGCACAGTTATCATGTATGTCACGCGTCGCTCCGTCTCCATGGTGGTAGCGTCCGCCGTGTGCACGCGCGAGCTTACTGCACGAGGGGAAGGGAGCTTAGCGCCAGAACAGCTCGAGGTAGCACGTGGTTCTTTTCTTCCTTTGGTAATAAAGAAAACGTGATATATAATCATTCAAATATACCAGTATATGTTATGGGTCAACAGCGATGGCAAAGTCGACCGAAGGACCAAAATTAAAAGTGTTTAAAACAATTATTATTATCCATTTCTATTTTAATTTTGAGGTTCAATATTTTACAAGCATGATTCATATATCTGTTGCAACATAAAAAGCTGTAAGTAGAAGTTGAGCATTTTTTACGAAACAATTTTTCATCAGATTTCCAATCTAAAAGCATTTACGTTTTCCCGGAAATGTCATAATACAAAAAAAATATGTTTATGAGTGAAACTTATGGGAACTGCCCAATCAAAAATGTCTAAGGGCTTTGTGTTGATTGCAGCTATTTTAGAAAAGATATTTGCATTTTTGTAACCCGGAAATAAATTTCATCCACAATTTTTCATTATTTTTCTGAATCACTTTTTTTATTTCACATGTTATCACCAAATACTCTTAAGACAGTGTTGAATAAGTAGTCAGGGGCATTTTGACATAAAAACAAAGTAATGATATCGACAAACTTTTTCCGAAATAATGTGAATGCCTTTTTATCCAAAATTTGATTAAATCTTCTTTTGTAATATTCGTTTAACTCCTTACTACCCAAAAATATGTTACCAAGAATAATGTTTCACTCCAAAAAAAGATCGTTCATCAAAATGTAATTAAATATGAACTTTTAAAACGTTTTAGTTTTTGACCTTCCCCACCCACTTTTGTGTTGTGGCCCTTAACTCTGTTTCGGGAGATGGAGACGAAAAAGACAACTGTACATTCTTTGAGGAAGTCAATAAATAAACATATGACAGTATAGACACAATAGGTTTGCTTTGAAAACAGTGAACATTGTTTTCTGTCAGAAATAAATTTATTTTTAAATCTGATTCGAGTGCAAATAATTCGGTTACCGTCTTCAAAAGCGTTGTCCACAACACGGTTTTGGACTCGTTCCGCCTCACCCCAACGCGTATGTTCCAGGTTGTTACAACTTCCGTCTATGGACCGGAAAGGTGTGTCTGGGTTACAATGCACTTCCGGTTCGGGACATTCTGAGCCAACGTCGGCCGGTGTGGCAGAATACTCGTATCTATATCTTGGAGTGACTTCATCACATCTGCTATCGCATTTCAATCTAGAATTCAAGTCACAAATATGTTTTACGTTATACATGTTACCAAATTAAATTGTAATCAAAACATTCCACACAATGCATATGAACAATATCATAAGTTACGGGGTTAGGCACCCCGTATATCGGGTCACCTACTAACCCCGTAAGATATATATCACGTCGACAACCTGTTTACATGTTTAAATGTTTCATTTATTCATCTGAGTTTTCATCGGAATCGGAAAATAGACGCCATTTTGGTACGATATAGATTTGGTGACCCAATATGGAAAAAATATGGGTCACCACGTGACCAGTCCTGGACCAATGGCGTTGCGTCATATATGTTGGAGGTGTGACATTGAATGTTGTGCGCCAAATACACATAACACAGTTTTAAGGAAACACATTCTTAAATATACTTTAGGAATTAACTTCCTTTATTAGTAAATGAAAATGAGATAATCATATGAATATCTAAAATAGTTACCAACAAAGTAAAAACAATAATAAGGAATAAGGAACAAGCGAATGGACAAAGTTAGTAAGGATAAAAGAAATAATGAACAAGTCGTAGCAAGGATAAAGCATATACGGAAAGATGAACACAAAACAATGGAGTAATTGACACAAAAGAGTGGAGTGGAAGGAATAAAAACGGAGGGTACAAACGAAGGACGGATGGTACAAACGAATGATGGAGGGTACAAACGAAGGACGGATGGTACAAACGAAGGATGGAGGGTACAAACGAAGGACGGATGGTACAAACGAAGGACGGAGGGTACAAACGAAGGACGGAAGGTACAAACGAAGGATGGAGGGTACAAACGAAGGACGGATGGTACAAACGAAGGACGGAAGGTACAAACGAAGGACGGAAGGTACAAACGAAGGATGGAGGGTACAAACGAAGGACGGATGGTACAAACGAAGGACGGAAGGTACAAACGAAGGATGGAGGGTACAAACGAAGGACGTAAGGTACAAACGAAGGATGGAGGGTACAAACGAAGGACGGATGGTACAAACGAAGGACGTAAGGTACAAACATAGGATGGAGGGTACAAACGAAGGCCGGATGATACAAACGAAGGACGGAAGGTACAATCAAAAGACGGAAGGTACAAACGATGGATGGAAGGTACAAACGAAGGACGGAAGGTACAAACGAAGGATGGAGGGTACAAACGAAGGACGGATGGTACAAACGAAGGACGGAAGGTACAAACGAAGGACGGATGGTACAAACGAATGATGGAGGGTACAAACGAAGGACGGATGGTACAAACGAAGGATGGAGGGTACAAACGAAGGACGGATGGTACAAACGAAGGACGGAGGGTACAAACGAAGGACGGAAGGTACAAACGAAGGATGGAGGGTACAAACGAAGGACGGATGGTACAAACGAAGGACGGAAGGTACAAACGAAGGACGGAAGGTACAAACGAAGGATGGAGGGTACAAACGAAGGACGGATGGTACAAACGAAGGACGGAAGGTACAAACGAAGGATGGAGGGTACAAACGAAGGACGTAAGGTACAAACGAAGGATGGAGGGTACAAACGAAGGACGGATGGTACAAACGAAGGACGTAAGGTACAAACATAGGATGGAGGGTACAAACGAAGGCCGGATGATACAAACGAAGGACGGAAGGTACAATCAAAGGACGGAAGGTACAAACGATGGATGGAAGGTACAAACGAAGGACGGAAGGTACAAACGAAGGATGGAGGGTACAAACGAAGGACGGATGGTACAAACGAAGGACGGAAGGTACAAACGAAGGACGGAAGGTACAAACGAAGGACGGAAGGTACAAACGAAGGACGGATGGTACAAACGAAGGATGGAGGGTACAAACGAAGGACGGAAGGTACAAACGATGGATGGAATGTACAAACGAAGGACGGATGGTACAAACGAAGGACGGATGGTACAATCGAAGGACGGAAGGTACAAACGATGGATGGAAGGTACAAACGAAGGACGGAAGGAACAAACGAAGGACGGAGGGTACAAACGAAGGACGGAGGGTACAAACGAAGGCTGGAGAGTAAAAACGAAGACTGGAAGGAATAAAAACGAAGGATGGATGGTACAAACGAAGGACGGAGGGTACAAAGGATGGAGAGAACAAACGAAGGATGGCTGGTACAAACGAAAGACGGATAGTACACACGAAGGACGGAAAGAACAAACGATCGAATGATAGAGACGTAAACAGCAAACGAATGATTAAAGGAACAAGCGACCGAATGAAAAATGTAACAAGTGTTGAAACAAAGACCAAAACAATACAGCAGGGACAAGGAACCATGTCGTTTTAAGGAGGATTGTATGGACTAAGATATAATGAATGATCCGAAAAAGGGAAAGAAGTAACGAAACGAACAAAGAGGGAAATGAACGGGGAGTCGGCTAACTTGTAATATTGCGGATCAAAGGGACATTCGGCCATGTTGCGTCCGCCATGTGACATTTGAAGTTTAACACGGCTTTTCACCTGACCGTCGTCTGAAAAAAGGTACAATTGGAAGAGGCACAATAGTTCATATATTTGAACTTGAGTGTTTGGCTATAACAATTTTTAACAACGGATGTTCGGCCCTTGTCTTCCCGCGAGGAGCATAATTATGCGAAACTAAGAGAGATAAAAACTTTTACTGAAATTTGCTTCGTTTTCCTTGCACTAAATCGGAGCATCTCGGCAATTTTCCCTCGGAAACCAACTCGGATGGCAAATTACACCAATGCGGAAGTGCCTACTCATTGTTTCATACCTTATTGCTTTTTATTAACTAAAGACAGTGCATGGTTATACCATCTCAGACCATTAGCTACCTTCCATGCTTATAGGTTTTGAAGCTGAATGGTTTGAAGTACGAACTTCTCCTACTGAATACGAGGTTGTTTTCGATGAAAAATGGCCGAGGTGTTCCGAATGACACTTTACAGTATGCAGAATGACGTCATCATTCGGAGCTCCTCGTCCATTTTTATCGTTAACAACCTCGGGTGTATGCCGATACATCAGTAGAAGTAGTTCATATTTTTTGATTATATCATTAATTAAATGTAATGTTTTAGCTTGTATTTATTGGTCTAAGTTTAAATTGATTGCCAGTGAAGTGTATTATTGCAAACATTATTAAGATTCCCAAGATTAAAGTCATTAAGTTTTAACTGCTAAATTAAAATACTACACAATCTACTTGCAGCGGACTGAAACATACCGATTTCTGAGTATGTAAACCGACCGTATACATCCGAGGATGTTTTTGATAAGAATGGCCGAGGAGTTCCGAATGTGACGGCAACTGCCAAATGAAGCTTAGTCTACAGTAATTTGCGTAATATAGTTGTTTAATATTTGCTGCATTTGAGGAAGGAATGCAGTAATGCACCAGTCAATTGTAACCACGCCCCCCCCCCTCCGGGGAATAGCGGGGACTTTTGACTTTCGGTCCAGCCAGCCCCGAGTAAAATCCCCGCCCTGCGGTGACGAACTGATGGTTAAATCCCCGCCAAATGACCCCGCACCCAGGGTTCTTAGGTTAGGCCCATTCCCCCCTATATTTTGCGCAAAGACAAAACCACCGCATTCACCCGGCACTGCGGGCCACCTGAAAGGTAAAAACACGGCCAATTTCCACGGCCATCTCCGGTATACCCCCGGACCTGGGGGGGGGGGGCGTGGTTACAATTGACTGGTGCATAAGGATGAACTTACATGAGAACGGTTCTTCACCCTGCTGCTTGAGCACTGTTGCATGTCTTTTTGAACGGTGTCGAAGCAAAGTTGATCCTACAAAGATATAAGAGAAGATCTAAACATAAACAGTTCGCCTTTAGTCATTTGAAGAATAAAAAAAAAACAGAAAATGAAAATGTTCCAACTATTTCGTCAAATGAATGTTGAGCTTGCTTTTATTAATCATGTATACAGTCATTATAGATGAATCATTATGTTAGTACGTTAAATAAGCAATCTTTATATTTTGTACCGATTCTTGATGCTTTTCGTACGGAATACAAAACCTGCACATTTCTTCAAATAGTTGAATAGCTCTTCAAATCATTAGACAAATCTTGAAATAATTGAAGAACTCTTTTAATGATTTGAAAAGGTCTCAAATTATTTGTTGCTTTCATTATAAAATTATTGCTAGGAAGAATGTATTTAGTGCTTTCAATAAATGACGCATGGAGCTATTTACATTAATTAAAAAGGGCTCTTACTCAATAAATGAAGGCAGCCGATGATTGGTAGATAGCACCAATTCTAACTTATCCGTACCTATCTAAAATTGATTTTAAGATGGATCCAATTTTATTTATGAGCTTTACATACCAATTGATGAGAGCATAAATTATTCTAAAGTTTTAACAACTCCATATTTAATAAAGATTTGGAGTTGGAAGTCTTGGATTTCTTGATTTCAAATCCTAACTTTCTGGATTCGAATTCATAAATTTCGGGGTTTAAAATTCTGGATTTATGGGCTTGATGTCCATTTTATTTGGACGTCAGACGCTAAATACCAATTGGAAATCATGGTTACCTTAGCAATAAAAATAACTAGCGGATGACCTTGTTCTCCTCTCCATCATTGCGACCATGACAGTAATACCAGCTATTAACTATAAAATAGCTGTTGTTATCGAGAATAATCAACCCGTTTCATCACCTCTATGTTTACGTTAGCAATACACATCTAATCATTCAACAGATCCGCTTGAGGGCGCCTTACAGTATTACGTAATCAAAAGATTCCCGCGCCCGCCATTTCGTTAAAGCATTTCATTGGTTTAAACTTAAAAAGAGATTCAGCGCATGCGCTAAATCGAGCGCGCAACCCCACCGATTCACTTTCGTTCAGGCAGTCGAACCGAAAGGTCAGTTTTTTAAGAGCTAGGATTGCTATTTAAGAAAAAATTAGTTGTTCGAATTACAATAGTTTTGCTTAGTTAGTTGATGAATTATAGTACAGAACATTACATATACATTCAAATCATTAAATAAATGTTTCTATTTTACTTTGTTTTGTCTACTTTATCAAGAACTCGATCAATTTGTCGAGGAATGAGGTTTTAAAACACGCACATACATATTTATATATAAATTGTAAATATTTATACGTCAGACGACGGTTATTGATTTTGCTTTCTTTTTCCGGATGGCATTCCCGCTTCGAGATATTGTGGAAGAGTTTCGGGCCGCTAAGCGGGCAAGGAGGACCCCTCCAGTACAGACAGGCCAGACGCCCAAATCAAACACAATCGCAGCAGTCCCCGCATCAGCCCCGACGGTGAATTCCGGTCTAGCCGCGGCTACAGCTGATGCATCTGTGGCGCTGACTACCGGTACTGTGGCTCTTGCAGATGATGGTCCTATAGCGCCCATACACTTGGCTAATACGGGGAGGGTACCCACACCTCAGGTCGCGTCATCATTCCTCGCTGGCAACGGTTTACAAACCGCCGCCCTGGAAGGCCTCCAGCCATTGAATGGGCCCATCAGCATTCCGCAGGTATTGGTCGCGAACGGTGAACAAGGTGCAGGTACGGAACATTTCTTTTCTGATCCGTTGCCTTTAACGGTTATTGATAACACAGTGAATCAGATGCCAAGTGTCTTTTCAAATGTTGGGTGCAACATCTCGCATCAGATTAAGAATAAAATTGTGTCTGGTGCATTTGTAGAATTCTCTTCTTTGATTGATTCTAAATCAGGTGTCGAGGAGTCAAATAAATCGTTAATGATAGGCCAGGACGGTCGGCTAATTATTGACAACAAGTCCGCACAACAAAAAGTTAACGAAATCAGTTCGTGGACAGATGCTTTCTTAGTCTACATGTCCATTTTTTGGCTGCTCATCCGGGCAGGACTCAGGAATTGTTAAAATATGGCCGTGACATCCGGCTAGCTGCCAAAAAGCACGCCGGCCTAGGCTGGCGTGATTATGACCAGCAGTTTAGACTTAGATTAGCCGCCGACCCAACTGGCCTGTCCTTCGCAAAAATAGATTACGAATTGTGGCTCCTTTGCATGGGTCCGTCCTTGGCAGTGGTAAGCAATATTGGCAAACTCGCCGAGAAGAAATGCTTCGATTTCAATTATAGACAATGCCATCGAATAGTTTGTGCTTACCGACATAGTTGTATGTTCTGCAATCTTGATCATCCTTGTAGGTCTTGCGTTAGCCAAAGACGTTCTGTCCCATACCCCGGGCCCCGACCTGTCCGTGACGCAGCTCACCTCGCGCGGACAAGGTTTCCACTCGTCCGGGGTCGTTCCTTTACTCGCCCTTACCTCGGGTCCAAGTTCTCCCCCCGTTACTAACAACGATTCGTGCCCCGTCCGTCGTCTTAAGTACCCCGGCTACAGCCCCATAAACACATCAAATTTAGACGCATTTTTACAGCGATATCCCGATAAGGTCCATGCAACATTGTTAAAGAATGGTTTCCTATTTGGTTTTAGTTTAGGATTTGAAGGGTCGCGCGAACCCATCGATGCAAAAAACTTGCGATCGGCTAAACTCCGACCAAGCGTAGTTTTCGATAAATTGGAAAAAGAAATATTGGAGGGCCGAATGGCCGGGCCGTTCTTTAGTCCACCGTTTAAAAATCTTCGAATTTCTCCCATAGGCTTGGTACCGAAGTCTGATGGCGGTTGGCGCCTTATCACTCATTTAAGCTATCCACGGGCTGGCGGTAGTGTTAATGACGGCATAGTTAGTTAATTAAAATCAGTATCGTACACAAAATTTGACACAGTGGCAGACATGATATTTCAATTGGGAAGATCAACGTTAATGGCAAAGCGTGATATAAAATCTGCATTCCGGCTACTTCCAATATCACCTAAAGACTTCGAATTATTAGGCATTAAATTTGATGGCAAAATTTATGTAAACTTAAATTTACCTTTTGGCGCCAGTTGTGCACCATATTATTTCGAGGCATTTTCGACCTTTATCCATTGGCTGGTAAAAGACATTTCAAAAATTCCATCACTTGATCATTATCTGGACGATTTCATATTTTGCGGGGCACATGGAACTGGCAACTGCCAACATTTACTTTCCACTTTCCATCAAGTATGTGTACAATTGGGTGTACCAATTAACGATGGAAAAAGCACGGACCCTTCCACTGTAATAGTTTTTCTGGGTTTGGAAATTGATTCTTCACAAATGCTTATTAGAATACCCCAGCACAAAATCGCAGAGTTGAAGTCCCTAATTTTGCTCTATATAACTAGGAAGAAAATAACGTTGCGAGACATTCAGTCACTCGCTGGTAAATTTTGCTTTTTCGGCCAGGCAATTCGTTCAAGCAGAGCTTTTTTGCGGCGATTGTATGATGCAATGTCCGGTATAAAACACGAATTTCATAAAATAAGGATAACAGAAGGAATGCGCGAGGACTTCCGCATGTGGCTGTTTTTCTTAACAAGTTTCAATGGGGTATGTTCACATTCCCGAAAATGCTTGGTTGGAAAACGAACATTTACAACTTTTTACCGACAGCGCGGGTAGAGCCGACCTTGGCGGCGGCTGTTACTTAAACGGCAATTGGGCATTTTTTCCATGGCCTCTTGACTGGAGCAAACATGAAGTCATGGAAAACATAACGTTTTTAGAAATGGTCCCTGTGCTGCTTAGCTTGTATCTTTGGGGTCCCGAACTAAAAAATAAAAAGATAATTTTACGAATCGATAACGAGGCTTTAGTTGCCATAATCAATAAAAAGTCTGCGAAATCCAAACGCGTTATGCACATTCTCAGACATTTTGTGTTAAGATGCATGCGCCATAATATTTTGTTTAAGGCTGTCCGTATTCGAACAAAACTTAATAATATCGCTGATTCTATTTCACGAAAGCAGTGGGCGCGCCTTCGCCAGCTGGTACCCGACTTGGCAGAAAGGGCACCAATTCCACCACTTTTTCAGAGCATGATTTACGAAATGAGGCTCGACGACTAATTGGCTGTTCTATGTCCGGCAATACATTCCAGTCGTATCAAGTCGGTTTAAACCGGTTCTCTAATTTTAGGCTTACGTATCAATTGCCAAATTTGTGGCCTCCATCCGTTGACAATTTGGTATTGTTTTTCTCATCTTTGTCACTTGATGGCTTAACCGCCAATACAGCTCGCCTCTATAAATGTGCTATCGGTGCCCAATGCAAGCTTTTTGGGTTCGCGGATACCACCGAAAATTATATAAACACTAAAATTATAACAGGCATGGGAAGGAATACACGCGCACATACAACGCGACTTCCAATAACGGCACAATTAGTATGCCTTATTGTTGAAACATTCCCATCCATGTGTATAAATATGTACGAAAGTGCCCTATTTACAGCGGCATACACTTTAGCTTTCTTTGGGTTCTTCCGCGGAGGAGAATTAGCCGTAACACGACAGTCTGTTGTAAATCACACGTTAGCATTTAGTGATGTAAGATATACGAGCGACGGCAATTTATTGCTTACACTTCGCAATTCAAAGACGGATAAAGAGTCAAAGGGTTATATTATTCAGATCAATAAAACCGGTAAAAGTGTTTGCCCTGTACACAGTTTAAATATTTTTCTGGCACGCAGGCCAAAGATTAACGGTCCGTTGCTGTGTCATATGGATGGTACTCCTCTAACACGCACACAGTTTTCTTCTGTATTAAAAAAATGTTTATCTGTTATGAACCTCGAATTTGCAAAGTATAACACACATTCTTTTCGCATTGGGGCAGCCACAACCGCCGCTATGGTGGGTTGCACCACGGAACAGATAAAAGAGGCCGGTAGGTGGACGTCAGACGCCTACAAACGTTACGTTCGGCATGAAACTATACATTTGGTTCCAAATTTACTTTAGGTTTGGTTCATCACATCATATTACATATTATTTATTTTTTTGCTTATTTAGATAGAACGACGCGCGTGTGGGTCGTCGGTTCTTCAATTATTAGGCATGCCTTTTGCTACGCCCGATCGCACGACGCGAACCTGGGAATTCCCAATAGTGCCTTTTGGTGGCAGGGCTATGGAGGTCTAAGCCTTAAAGCGCTTGTAAGGAAAGTCACGTTTTTGAAATATATTAATGAAGATGGACTACCTCATGTCATGATTATTCACATTGGGAGAAATGACATTGGCCAATATCCTACTAAAGTGTTAATGGCAATCTTTGCTAAAGTAATAAGAGCGCTTAAAGATTTATTCCCATCAACCACTCTCGCAGTATCGCAGATAACGCCTCCAACAACATGGCGCTATTCGAGTAATAAGCGTGCAATGGGAAATGTAAGGCGCCGATTAAATGGCTTTGTAAAAAAACAACATATTAGGTATTGGGGGTTCATTCATTTCTCATAGTATAACGCCTGAACAATTGAAGCCCGACGGTGTCCACTTGAACGAGCAGGGCAATGCGCTTTTGATTCGCTACTTTAAGTCCTGCGGGTGCAGTTTGGTAAATCATTGAAATACATATCATCAGTTTTGTCCAGCGACGCTTTATGATACGCTAATACACGTTTACGGTATGGTTTACCGTTCATTCAAGTTTGCTGCTGAGTAATGCGAGGCTCCTTTTCTTGTTGCTTTTTTGCTGCCGAGCCAAAATTTCCTTAAAGTATGAATTGTTTTATAAGATAATAAACCCAGTTCTGTTTCGGGTTGTGATGCGTGTTATTTCTTTATGCTTATATTTTGGCGAGTTCGCTTCTAGTACCTAGAATCTCACATTGGCGTTCGGCAGCACTTTAATTATGATATTTATTAAGCTATTGGAATTATATGAATACAGACAGTATACTTAAAGTTAAAATGCTAATTTGTGAGTTCCGGCCATAGTACACCTTGACGGAATTCACGTTCAAATATTTAAGTTTATTTCATAATCAAACTCGTAAAGCCCAGTGGGGGCTATTCTAAACTGCTGCTTTGCCCTTTGGGGCGGTCGCCAGTAATACGCCAAGTTGGCAGGTGACCAGATTGCTTCGTTCGCTGTTCATGCTTGTGAATTCGTGCTTGTGTAAATAACATGGAGCCTCGCCATTAAATCCAAACTTTAAATGTAAATAAAACAAAATAAAATTTTGACAAGTTATTTGCTCTGTTGTTTTATATAGCAAAAACGTATGGTTATGGTTGAACTTTAAGAGAAGCTAAGCGCTCCAATCGTTCTTGTAAGTTGAGGATTTATCGATAACTAGGCCGTGTAAGGAAAACACCTCTGTCCCGTTGCCTTGATCATTGAGAAAGTGTGTTGACCGGCTTGTTTATAGTTTCAGTGTGTGTATACCACGTGATAAATTACGTCATATATGCTACGTCGGAAGGCAACATTTTGCATTAAATGAAGACTTAAATCAAAGATTACTTTTCTTTTACTTCACCATTTTAAATCAAACAAAGGGTTTTAAATTATAGATTTATGAGTTTTAAGTCCTGGATTTTCGGGCTTGAAGTCTATGGTTTCAGGTGCCACATTTTTAGGTTTGAAGCACTGGATTTCTATGTTTTTATTATTAGATAGTTTAAAGTCCTAGATTTTAGAAGAATAAAGATTAATACACGTTTATATGTTAATCAGTATAAGTTTGTGTTCATGTATTACAAATAAAGCGAACGTATTTTAAACGAGTGACATTGATCGTACAAATAAGTAGTTTATACCAAATCGCTCAGGGCCAAGTATTTCGTGCACTTTATTTTGGTTATAGATGAACGTAACCGAGTCGATTTATCAGGCCGTCGTGTCACATTGAATGATTTTAGTTGTTTTAATACAGTAGTTTTCAATGTTTAATCATAAACCTGATATAGTCCATGTATTGCAAATAAAACATACAAATAAGTATGTTCGTCTGAAGTCCATTCTTTCACAACTCGTTTCTTTTACTACTAATTCATTTCCCTATACATTTCAGTGTACACAGACGACATTTCAGATTTCAAAAAAATGCCATTTCTGGCGTTTCACGTATACGACAAGGATACACATCCTTTTAACTCAGTTCAAACATTTTCATATAATCATTAAAAGGGTATCTCACGTCTCTTTTGAGACAAATCCCTCACATTGAAATTATGTTCCATTAATTTTAACGGAATGCATTCTATTCCAGCAAAATGTATTTAATCTTGAATATTTTCATGATTTTCTTTATCTCTGATTGCAGGTACAGAACTGATTTTTTTTTTTAAAAAAACGACTGTAAATTATGTGCATTACTCAGACTTAAACAAATTATATGTCAATCTTGAATATAGACATTGCAACCTGGAACACATACGGGCACCTGGCATTTAGTTATAACGTACTTTCATACAAAACAATGAGATTTTTGGAACTGTTAAAGAAGCGGATCCCTTGAAATAAATTGCTTTATGTTTTTATACATTACCAATAACCATTTTTAGGTCATAATGTATCATCCATGAGAGGTAATATACGTTCCTTGTACGTCAATGGTATAAATATTTAGTCAACCTTTGTATTTATTTTTATTTTAATGTCATATGAAATCACATATCAACACAAGAGAGGATTAATATTAAGCAATATTTTAATCCTACTGATAGCTGGAATTATTTATGTTTGTTTGATCTACGCGGAATTAATGGAATTTGTTGGTTTCAGCGTGTTGGTCTTGTCTTTAATTGGAAACCGCATGCTGTTAGCAAAATATACGAACATAACAGAACCTACAGAATGAGTATTTATCTTGGGTGTACATAGCTCATTGTTATTAACACAAAACAAATGCAAATACGACATACATAAAAGAAAATTTATTCATTTAAAATTTAAAAATGTCATACAGTAAAAACCCTATATGCGACCACCCCGTTTTCACGACCAACCCGCTAATAAGACCTATTTTTTCAGACCATTTTCTCCCTTCAGTCCCATAGATGGTCTAAATAGAAGGTTTTTACTGTACAGTGCCACGAAAAACTAATAATAAATATATCAAAATATAAAAATATTTGTGTAAAAATTGTAACAATAAAAACTTAATCAAATAGCATACTTCTTCGTTGTATGGAAATCGCTTTCTGGAAGAGCTTCTGACACTCCTCAATGTTAGAGGCGTCGGCGATGATGCACATCAGGATGGAGATGGCCAGGAGGGTGACCGAAAATATCCATGATAAGCTTCGGGGTTTCATGGAGAATATGCCTTCTATGACGTAAAAAAGGTGTCCTGTGTTTAGAAATAATTCCTAGAAGCCTTACACTAGATCTTGTCACGGAAAGTTCATATGAAAAGCATGCAGAGTAGAACATATATCGTAGTAGATTTGTATATACTAACTATTAAATATAATCCTAGGATGAACTCTAAACCCACAACGATAACTGAAGAGACCAGATGATGCCGACTTCGATAATTAGTTTCAATTGACGCAACTCATTTGAATATCACACATGTTCATATTACAGCACCGTGCTACAAGTGGGTGAACGTATTTAATGGTGGATTATTTATGAACCAACAAGTAATTAAAACTCAATGGAAATCCTTACTTTTAATGCACCAGTCAATTGTAACAACGCCCCCACTTTCGGGCCAGCAATGCCGGGTAAAATCCCCAGCCTACGGGGACAAACTGCTGTTAAAATCCCCGTCAAATGCCCCCGCACCCCGGGATACCTAGGTAAGGCCCGTTCCCCGCTATTTTCGGTGCGAAAACAAAACCACAGCATCTATCCGTACAGCGGGGCCACCTGGAAGGTAAAAACAATTGACTGGTGCATAAAGTAACTGATGGGTGATCGATAATTTACTTCTGCTGGAACTGGATCAGAACTGGATCAGTATCAGAAGATGACAGATACAACATGAAAGAGGCAAACACATGTATACAGATTCTAAATATCTTAAATCAGGCATCTCTAACTGCGGTTTCAAGTAATTTGACTTTATTTTTTACAAGCACACATTTCCAATGGGTATATGTTCAGGGGACTGTGCTGGCCAGGAACGGATATCAATAAGTTAGTTTCTTTCTCGTGACCTGTCTTTTTGTGACTCGCTCACCCGGTAATGCATCAGAAAACACTTATTTTATCAATATTTTACTCTATGATATCGAAATTGCAGAAAAAATACAGTTTTAGCATAAAATAAAATAATTTTTGTTTTAGTGGGGTTCGAACCCACGCTGGTAAGGTAAAGAAAAATAGAAAACAGCCGGCTAGTCCACACGGCCACCGGGACTTTAACAAACCGTATGGATATATTGAATTGTTAAGGATAAATTGATAAAATCACGTGATAATGTTAATCAACCAATCACGCAACACCGTACCACAGTCGTAATTAATTCACAATCTCGTTATAAACGCTAATGAAAATTGTGGTCTTCAAAGACGATATTTGAGTAAATATCAACATATGCTGAAGGGTTCCAGCTTCTTTTTTCTTTTTTTTTAACACTCCTTATGATTTGCCAATATTTTATGTATTGCTACTGAATAAGGAGGGGCTGGCCAGGACAAGTTCAACTAAATGGCAGACGTGAATAATAAACCACAGTGAGTGAAAAGGACATTTATTTAATGTCAATACTAAATAATAAATACGAGTTTGACATCCTCGTAACATATTATTCACGACTAGCACATTGGGTGTCCAAACACCCGCCAATAATGAATAAACGTGTTACAATAAAACCATATTCATAAAATGAGAACATGAAGTATAAAACCATACACAATCAATTTCGAAATGGGTTGATTGCAATACAAATATACAAAATAAAGAAATGCATAAAATAATATATACATAGATTGTTTGAAAACATGAATGGAGGTGGATTGGGAGGTGGATTGGGAGGTGGATTGGGAGGTGGACTGGACGGTGGACTGGGAGGTGGATTGGGAGGTGGACTGGGAGGTGGATTGGGAGATGGACGAAACTGTTACAAAATATTTTGCTCAAAATACGCAACCAGGTATCTCTGAAGATTTTTCTAGAATGGCTGAAGCGGGAGGCTAGCGATAGGCCGACACCCACCACGTGACCATTGGTCACGACTTGGAACGCTGATAAACCACGCACACATCACGTGACCACTGGTCACGGCGTGGTACGCTGAAAAGCCACGCTTTAAGTGTAAACGATTCAACCCGCAGATTTAGCTAGGGGTGATTCAGTTCAGCCCGCAGATCCATAAAATATTTTATGTCGTCATAAAATTATATTTATGTATTGCTACTGAATAAGGAGGGATTGGCCATGACAAGTTCAACTAAATGGGAGTCGTGAATAATAAACCACAGTGAGTGAGAAGTACATTTATTCAATGTCAAAACTAAATAATAAATACGAGTTTGACATCCTCGTAACATATTATTCACGACTAGCATATTGGGCGTCCAAACAACCGCCACAAGTGTAACAACACGACGCCAAAAGAGAAAAACCTTGGCATGGCAATGCGCCGTAGATGCTGTTAAGTATGATTTGCTTATGAAACTGAGAACCTATTTAGTGTAAATTCAATTCTATTATATACGAAAAACATTTTTTTCCTATTGAGTGAAAAAAAAAAATGAAATAAAAATCCATCAAAACAACAATTTGACAACGTACTTGTTACAAAGGCTACGGCATAGACGCAATAGATAGGCATATTGAAATAGGACCTCTGCTTCGTAACGGTAGGTAACACTGTTAATAAACATATTGAAATAGGACCTCTGCTTCGTAACGGTAGGTAACACTGTTAATAAACATACTGACATAGGACCTCTGCTTCGTAACGGTAGGTAACAATGTTAATAAACATACTGGCATAGGACCTCTGCTTCGTAACGGTAGGTAACACTGTTAATAAACATACTGACATGGGACCTCTGCTTCGTAACGGTAGGTAACACTGTTAATAAACATACTGACATGGGACCTCTGCTTCGTAACGGTAGGTAACAATGTTAATAAACATACTGGCATAGGACCTCCGCTTCGTAAAGGTAGGTAACACTGTTAATAAACATACTGGCATAGGACCTCCGCTTCGTAACGGTAGGTAACACTGTTAATAAACATACTGGCATAGGACCTCCGCTTCGTAAAGGTAGGTAACACTGTTAATAAACATACTGGCATAGGACCTCCGCTTCGTAACGGTAGGTAACAATGTCAATAAACAAACTGGCATAGGACCTCCGCTTCGTAACGGTAGGTAACACTGTTAATAAACATATTGAAATAGGACCTCCGCTTCGTAAAGGTAGGTAACACTGTTAATAAACATACTGACATAGGACATCCGCTTCGTAACGGTAGGTAACAATGTTAATAAACAAACTGGCATAGGACCTCCGCTTCGTAACGGTAGGTAACACTGTTAATAAACATACTGACATAGGACCTCCGCTTCGTAACGGTAGGTAACAATGTTAATAAACATACTGACATAGGACCTCTGCTTCGTAACGGTAGGTAACACTGTTAATAAACATACTGAAATAGGACCTCTGCTTCGTAACGGTAGGTAACACTGTTAATAAACATATTGAAATAGGACATCCGCTTCGTAACGGTAGGTAACACTGTTAATAAACATATTGAAATAGGACCTCCGCTTCGTAACAGTAGGTAACAATGTTAATAAACATATTGAAATAGGACCTCCGCTTCGTAAAGGTAGGTAACACTGTTAATAAACATATTGAAAAAGGACATCCGCTTCGTAACGGTAGGTAACAATGTTAATAAACATATTGAAATAGGACCTCCGCTTCGTAACGGTAGGTAACAATGTTAATAAACATATTGAAATAGGACCTCCGCTTCGTAAAGGTATGTAACACTGTTAATAAACATATTGAAAAAGGACATCCGCTTCGTAACGGTAGGTAACACTGTTAATAAACATATTGACATATGACCTCCGCTTCGTAATGGTAGGCAACACTGTTAATAAACATATTGAAATAGGACCTCCGCTTCGAAACGGTAGGTAACACTGTTAATAAACATAGTGGCATAGGACATCCGCTTCGTAACGGTAGGTAACAATGTTAATAAACATACTGACATAGGACCTCTGCTTCGTAACGGTAGGTAACAATATTAATAAACATACTGACATAGGACCTCTGCTTCGTAACGGTAGGTAACAATGTTAATAAACATACTGACATAGGACCTCTGCTTCGTAACGGTAGGTAACACTGTTATTAAAAAAATACTGACATAGGACATCCGCTTCGTAACGGTAGGTAACAATGTTAATAAACATATTGAAATAGGACCTCCGCTTCGTAACGGTAGGTAACAATGTTAATAAACATACTGGCATAGGACCTCCGCTTCGTAACGGTAGGTAACAATGTTAATAAACATATTTAAATAGGACCTCCGCTTCGTAACGGTAGTTATCACTATTAATAAACATACTGACATAGAACCTCCGCTTCGTAACGGTAGGTAACAATGTTAATAAACATACTGAAATAGGACCTCCGCTTCGTAACGGTAGGTAACAATGTTAATAAACATATTGAAATAGGACCTCCGCTTCGTAACGGTAGGTAACACTATTAATAAACATATTGAAATAAGACCTCCGCTTCGTAAAGGTAGGTAACACTATTATTAAACATATTGAAATAAGACCTCCGCTTCGTAAAGGTAGGTAACACTGTTAATAAACATACTGACATAGGACCTCCGCTTCGTAACGGTAGGTAACACTGTTAATAAACATACTGACATAGGACCTCCGCTTCGTAACGGTAGGTTACACTGTTAATGAACATATTGAAATAGGACGTCCGCTTCGTAAAGGTAGGTAACAATGTTAATAAACATACTGACATAGGACCTCTGCGTCGTAACGGTAGGTAACAATGTTAATAAATATACTAACATAGGACCTCCGCTTCGTAAAGGTAGGTAACACTGTTAATAAATATACTAACATAGGATTTCCGCTTCGTAACGGTAGGTAACACTGTTAATAAACATACTGAAATAGGATTTCCGCTTCGTAACGGTAGGTAACACTGTTAATAAACAAACTGGCATAGGACCTCCGCTTTGTAACGGTAGGTAACACTGTTAATAAACATATTGACATAGGACCTCCGCTTCGTAAAGGTAGGTAACACTGTTAATATACATACTGACATAGGACCTCCGCTTCGTAACGGTAGGTAACACTGTTAATAAACATACTGACATAGGATCTCCGCTTCGTAACGGTAGGTAACAATGTTAGTAAACATACTGACATAGGACCTCCGCTTCGTAACGGTAGGTAACACTGTTAATAAACAAACTGACATAGGACCTCCGCTTCGTAACGGTAGGTAACAATGTTAATAAACATACTGACATAGGACCTCCGCTTCGTAACGGTAGGTAACACTGTTAATAAACATACTGGCATAGGATTTCCGCTTCGTTATGGTAGGTAACACTGTTAATAAACAAACTGGCATAGGACCTCCGCTTCGTAACGGTAGGTAACAATGTTAATAAACATACTGACATAGGACCTCCGCTTCGTAAAGGTAGGTAACACTGTTAATAAACATACTGGCATAGGACCTCCGCTTCGTAACGGTAGGTAACACTGTTAATAAACATACTGGCATAGGACCTCCGCTTCGTAACGGTAGGTAACACTGTTAATACAAATATTGAAATACGACCTCCGTTTCTTCACGGTAGGTAAAACGTTGAAATGTTTACCCGTGCTTTATCACAGTGAGTAATAAACAAATTTTGACTCCCAGTGGGTCATTGTAGGAACCATAGGGAAAGGTAAGGGCACACTGAAAGTCATATAGAATGCATGGGACCACAATGGCGAACCCGTGCCCCTAACTGGAAATAGGCACCGGTTTCGGACGGATGTACTTTAGGTATGCATTAGAACACCAACGGCCAAGTTGTTGAATCTGTGTTGCATGCATATGCAATAGATGGGCGTGAGTAGTGCCTCCGATCCGCAGAGAATGACTCGTATAAAGTTTTGGGTCAAGATTACATTTTATAACGCATTGCCTTAAGACCTGACGAAACGCAGATGTAGTCATAAGAATGCCATGAGGATGATGGAATTGGTGGCCCTGATAAGCGCATGAGCGGCGTAGATAACGAGTAAAAGCGCGAACCGGACAGAGTGATTTTAAAGGCCGAGACAAGGGAATAATGGCGCCCCGACCTGCGGAGTGTTTATTAGCTTGTAACTCAACCAGAACGTCGGATACTTTACCGTTTGCGTATTCAAGCTGAATGCCTGCCTTTTGGATCAATTTGTTTTGCCCTAACTTTAATAACGCCAATTCGCCGATGCGGAATAGACTGAAGAAAGCAACAAGTATCATAGCTTTATATAACACTGCATAATAGCCGTTCACGCAGACGGATGGTAAAAAAAAATATGTTTTCCAGGTCGTTGAGACAGAAAGCGACCCTTTGTCTTTCGTACCATCACGTCGAAGACCGCGTTACAGTTTTGGACAATGAACGCTTCAGCTGGATTCGGTAAGTTTCGAATGAACATATGCAATAGCAGATACGTATGATGTGACTGTAGAAAGTTTGAGCTGGCGATGTTGGCAAGTGGCAAAAAACAGAGTAACATGTACCACTGGTTCAGGCAACGGAGCGCATTGTGGGTAATACAATTGGTGAAAGGCCATGTAATACTTCCAGGCAATTCTATAGCTGGATTCGGAATGTTTAGAATTTTATGAACATTTGCAATAGCAGATACTTATGATGTTACTGTAGAAGGTTTGAGCTGGCGATGTTGGCAAGTGACAATAAACTGGGTAACATGTAACACTGGTACGGACAACGGAGCGCATTGTGGGTAATACAATTGGTGAAAGACCATGTAATACTTCTAGGCAATTCTATGACTATTCAGCGTGAAGGGTGCCAGAGACGTATTAAGAAGGGTACACTGTAGTTCAGAAAATTGTGGTCAGGTGTTCTGGCACCGGAGTTTATGTCCATGTGGGGCGCTAACTGACGGAACTTGTCGACCTGAAGGTGAGAAAGTAGATCAGGTAATACATTTTGTTTGCCTGGAATGTGCTCCGACTTCAACAAAATATTGTACTTCATACACGCCAGTACCATGCGACGGACCAAAACCATGCAACGATTTTGTAACTGTTGACCCCATAACTCCAAACCCAAAACAATTGGAAACAGTTCCTATAACGTTATGCCCTCTGAGTGAAAATGGTCTGATCATGTTAAAAAAAGCCAATGACTTTTAAATGTCGCCCCAAGACCTAATGAACGCATCAGTGTGCAAGTGTAGTGAATCAGCCTCAACCCAGCGGAGCTGATGCAGTAAAGCAGTACCCTTTAAATGTTCTGTTAAAAACTTCCACGCTGCAATGTTTCTCCTATGTTCTTTGGTGAGAGTAATGTTATGTCGAGGGTAACTAGCTTTCTTTGTGAGTTCTATGAGACGCCTTAAAAACATCGGCCAGGACGAACCACCTAGCAACAAAAGTTGAGGTAACCGAGTAAAGACTGAAGCTGTTTCAGAGTTATTGTAAGTTTTATCGAAAACAGAAGGTTTCGAAGTTTAACGAGCTTGTCCTGCAGAAGTCTATCTGCCATGTTGATTATATCTAATTCGAGTCCCATGAATGTGATAACTGTCAGAGCAGATTCAGTTTTTTCGGGTTTGGTAGGCACCACGACGTATGCACAGAAACGTAAAAAAATCCAAGTTCGTTTGACATTGTGCGGAATTAGGTGGACCTAGAATGAGACAGTGATCAAGGATATGAACCGATCCTTACGTGTTTTTTTAGAAATAAACTGAAGGGCAGTGCTAAATCACTCAAATATGGCGGGAGCTGAAGAGCAGACCATGGGCAAGCAAGCATCAAAATATAACTTGTCTCGAAACCTGAAACCGAGCAAATCATGGTCTTCAGTGTGTACTTAAATGATTCGAAAAGCAGAGTCAATGTCCGTTTTACTGAGCAAAGAACGCCGCCCTAACATAATTACTTTTTGTACGGCATCATCACAATTGCATAAAAGACTCAAGCCAGATTTTTGTCAATAAAGGAATTTACTGAGTTACCTTTGGGATAACTTAGGTGATGAATCAACCTAAACTGGTTTGGTTCTTTCTTTGGAACTAAGCCTATAGGACTTATATGCAATTGGGGAAAGGGTCTAATTGAAAAGGGGCCTTTAATGCTACCGGCATCTAACTCCATTTGAAGCTTACGAGCAACCATAAAAGGGTCTTGAATACAAGATTTTAGATTTGAAAATGAAGTGTTATTTTGAGGACCTAAATAACCCAATTTAAAACCATTTGTAAACCCATGGATGATATTCTTGGCCAAAGGGTACCAGAATGGAAAATAATCGCAATATTATATATTATATATTGGCAATATTAACTGGAGTGACCACTTGGTTTGAAAGACTTAGCTTTGGATGATTTGGGCGTGGATAAGTTTTGAGTGGCCTGGGCAGCGAATTGTTTTTTTTGAGTATGTGCAATTGAATGCTGTATGTTGTCCTCTGCAAAACCCACACACTTGGGGCTGGGAACATTTGGGATTATGACATCCAGTGCGCTTGTTGTGATTCCAACATGTGTTGTCGAGAACTTGTCTGACTTTAATTAAGTCGAGGACTAAAGGGACGAAATGGCTGTGGCTATGCAGATACTGTGTTGAAATAGGTACACGCCTTTTACCAAAATTCTGTTTGTAACCTGTCCCATGGCAAAGGCGCAGATGCTCGGACCATACGGAACAAGGTGTCGTAGAAAGCAAATGAAAGGCCTTTGCGCCGTGAAGCGATATCCCGAACTCCTTATACTTCATTAGCTGGGAAGTTTAAAGTGGTTATCTGTATGAGTAGACGGCAATAAACCGAATAAAAGCCGATTTCCATGATTCAATGGTAGTAATGTTCTTAATTTGTGTGATGGTAAGAAAAATAGTTCGATTGATTGTCCACATGTAAAGAAAATGTTGGGGATTGGTGCTGATTGATTGAGGCCAGCAGAAGCGAAGCTATGTCGATATATGTATGGGCCTAGATAGCCTTTTGGACCGACTTCTTTATTTGAACTAGGATTGGGGAGCTCAGAATATTGAATCGGTGTGCCATTACCTGTAATCAACTTTTGTAACACCCTCACTCCAAACCGCGTCGTAAACACTATGCCGTTCTATCGTTTATTAACAAAGTCAAAACAACCACGTCCGATGAAACAAAGTTTATTGTAAGCAATTATTTATTTATTAATTGTCAATTATTTTGTACTATTACACGAAAGCAAGCTGACTCTCAGATCTTAATCAGGTAGACTGTCAGAATCCTACCCAGAAGCATACTGCTTCTCGAAATGCCGAAATACTAGTAAGTTGTTATACTCCCTGATTGGCCCCAATTGTAGTTGACCATTCAATAGTGTTTCCTTAATTCCTCTTAATAGTTTAACGATATCGTGTGATACATTTAATCTCACGTGACAATAACCAAAGTATTTTACTTGCTATCGGAACGAAAAGGAGCTTGTCAATCAATAGTTTCAGTGACGTCAAAATTAACTAGACCAAACCCCTTTAATAGGATTTTAGTGAACAAGGTAATTAAACTTATTTCTGGACAGTACTTAAAATAGCCATTAGCGGTTGACCTTAGCCGTAGCCGATTGATCTTCGATGGTACCAAGTAACGTATGAGTTTAGCAAAAGGCGGATTCTTTGATAACTATTATTCAAGTTTTAGGGCCATTCTTTGCATATGCTAAAGCGATTAACTGTTCCATCTATTCTCAGAATATCTTATCGACACCTGCCGGTAACGGTAATGAAGCTCCAATGAAAATAAACGCTATGGCATTTTGACCACTTAGTAGCTAAAGAAAGGAATGATGACCTTGACAGCGATGAATTAATATTGTGTTACACTCTGAGCGTTGACGAGAAGGGTAGACTGTGTCTTCGTCAGACTCATTCGAGTCTGAAATGTCACTTCCAGGTATATGAACATCCTGAACACTTCCAGGAGGAATATACATGGTCTGGATGGTTGACCTACTCATACGTGAACTGTTAGTGTTTGGAGGAGATGGGATGGCTATCTCAGCCTTACTTTCTGAGTCTTCATGCGATAGTGATATGAAGTGATAATTGTTCATCGCTGAAGGAGCACCAGACGGAGTTACTGGAACCTCTGCCTCACAATCCGAATTGTTATGTGACAGCAATAGCTGAGTAATTTCGACACATTTGGGGATGCATCCGAAAGAGCTGTGGTGCTGGCCGTTTTCTTACTCCTAGGCCGTCCAGTCCGCCCTCAGTCACCCTCCTCTAATATCGTCCTTCAGTATGGGCTTGACGAGAGTTCTCAGCACGTTTCGACACATTTGGAGATGTATCCGAAAGAGCTGTGATGCTGGCCGTTTTCTTACTTCTAGGCCGTCCAGTCCGCCCCTCAGTCGCCACCCTTTAATTTCGCCCTGCAGTCAGTGCTGGGCGAGAGTTGTTTCGATTTGTTTTTTGTAGTGAAATTGAGGCTTTTTTGTTAGTGTCTGTGTCGGGGCAGCAAGGACAACCAGATACTGGGGCAGCCTTTCATTTTTGACGCTACATCTGAAAAATATCAAAACCTATAGCAAAACAAATGTGGTCGCATGTATCACCGCACAAAGCAACAGAAAAAACGTGCACGTTGCATCAAATAAAGTTGACCTGCGCCACACCGAGTTCGTAATGTGCACCGCAAAAAGTCAAAAAAGTGCACACCGCAATAAATATTGTTGACACGCGCCACACCGTGGTCGCAAAGTACACCGCACATGGTAAAAAATGTGCACACCGCACTAAATAAGGTTGACCCGCGCCACATTGTGGTCGCATTGTGCACCGCATAAAGTCAAAAATGTGCTTTAGCTAGGGGTGATTGAGTTCAACCCGCAAATCCGTAAAATATATTATGTTGGCATAATATTATATATATCGTTATTAAAACCGTGCATTTTACAAACTATGAACGAGTCATATTAAAGGTCAACATGCCTTCCATAAAACATACTCATTATCAATGTTTTATGATAGGTTGTTTAAGTGTCTTTAAATAGAGTTTTTTAGAGTTTATTCAGAAATACATGTAGACATACTGTCCATGTGTATACATTTCAAGTGATTAATGCAATATTTATAATATACAGAACATATATGATACTGCATAGAATACAAAACTAATAACTATGGTAAACATGTAGAGTAAAATCAATACATGACAATATATGACGGCGAGAGATCAGTGTGAAATAACGTTTATATAGGCTATTACTAGTCTTAATAATAATGATACTTGTTCCTTAAACTAAATGCGTAATTAAAATATATGGCTAAATTTCTATTCACTTTAACATTTTCGGATTGCATTATTCCATCAAATTGTAGTACGTTTGGTCTGTTTCGATAATACTTTGTGATATATGACTTTCGTAATTCGTTATACAGAGGACATTCAAGAATAAAATGAAATTCGCCTTCAAATACATCACAAAAATACATTTTCTATTTTCAAAGGATATTGATTCGTGTCTGTGCAATCTTCCTGCTTCTGTTTCAAATTTATTAGATGATACTCTTAATTTACATACTAGGTCTTTTCTAAATTTATAGATATCAACATTTGTCAAATAAGGTTACAACATCAAAATACAAAACATTCTATAAGTTCTTGCACGTGACGAGTAATTAAGTTCTGACCTCCGGTTTTGGATAAAGATATCATTAAGTCTAGACTTCAACAAAAACATAAAAATATTTTCATCACCAACACCTTGATTCAACCAAGCATAATAGATTCAAAGAGATCGTACCAAAGTAAATACAGGTTCGCCCAAGACTTACAATTTGGCTGTGTTCTATGTAACTAAACATTTGAGTGTAAACACCTTTAGAGTATTTATGATCTTCCAAATTAACAACTTTTAACCAACATCTTATTACATTAACAGCTCTTCTGTTTAACAATGAAGTTCTACCAAGCTCTCCATAGGTGCAATTGAATATTTGAATTTTAACACCTTAAAAAGCTCATTCTAGAACTAGAGAATTGTTAAGACCCCAAATTTCCGATCCATAATTTAAATTTGGAAGAATTAATTTATCGAACAGACCCAATTTATTTTGCATGGAAATTAGAGGAAATTTTATTAAATATGAATTTCATTTAAAAATAGCCTTTGATGCTTGTCCTGTTAATGTATCAAAAATTGTTGAAATTGTTGAAAGAGCCTCCTCTTGTTAAGACAATACCAAAGTATGTAAAGTTTCTGACTATCTCTAAATTTTCACCCTTATATAAGAAATAAATATTTTTCCTTAACCTGCCACTCTTTTTTAAAATCATTACTTTTGTCTTGGTTGAATTTACACTTAGCTTCCATCTATCACAATACTCTTCTTATAACAATAAACCTTTCTTTAAATCATTCTAAGAATCAGCCATGATTACAATATCATCAGCATATAACAACAGAAATAATTTTAACATACCCATATCAATGCCATTGAACCCGTTCAACATGTAATGTTCTTCTTTGTCATTTAAATATATTGAGAATAAAAATTGAGATAACCTGTCTCCCTGCCTCACACCTAAGAAACATGTAAAGTCTTCATTACTTACTGTATTATTAAGTTTAATTCTTGTTTTGACATTTGAATAAATATATTTTATAACATTAATTGATTAAACATATTTCCTCTTACTCCTAATTTCAAAAGCTTATACCATATGATATCTCTCACCAAAAAATCGAACGCCTTTGTAAAGTCCACAAAAACTGCATACAATCTCTTTTCATTCTCAAACAAATAATTAATGATACCATGTAGTACCCATATTCTGTCTATATCCTGCTTGAGCCTCAATATACACATGATATTTTTCAGCTCAAAAATTCAACCTATTATTTATCACTTTAGTAAATAATTTACCAAAAGTACTTAATAATGTACTTGCCCTATAGTTATTAGCATTATCCTTATCACCTTTCTTATGTAATGGAACTATATAGCCTTCTGACCATGCCTCTGGAAATTATCCCTTATAAAAACAACTTATTAAATAAAGTACAAACAGTCTTCAAAAAACAATCACTATTAATACCACTTTTAAAAAAAAACTAATTTAATAATCAGGCCCTGCTGCCTTACCATTATTCAATTGCTTGCATGCCTTAACAATTTCAGCATGAGTGAAAGATTCACTCAGTTCCTCAAACATAGTATTCAATCCTCCAAGTACATATCTATCATGGAAGTGTATAATATCTTTATCAGGTTGATAAAAATTTGAGTCTGGGTCATTGATAGCTTTAAAAATAACTCCAGGAAATCTTTATTTAACAAATTCAATTTGCCTGTTTTTACTAAAGACCCTTTTAACAATTTCCAATAAAGTTTAGCATTTGATAATCTAGCATTTTCTAGCTTTTGTGTTTGTTGTCTATTATATATATCTAACATTGTTTTCATATTTCAACCAATGCCAAAATGCACAAACCTGAGTAACAAACGCATCTCCAGACCGGAAGTCTGTCGGAACTCCTCGGCCATTTTTATCGAAACAACCTCGGATGTATTTGGACGGTTTAATACTCAAAAAGTGATACAAAGTCTGCTGCAAGCAGATCGCGTAGTAATTTTATTTACCAGTTTAACTTTATGACTTAACTCTTGGGAATCTAAATTATGTTTGCAATAATACACTTCACTGGCAATCAATTTAAACTAACATCAATAAATACAACTCTGAAATACTACATGTAATTGATGATATAATTCAAAAATGTACGAACTACTTCAATTGATGTACCGGCATACATCCGAGTTTGTTTTGGATACAAATGGCTGAGGAGTTCCGAATGCCCAGAAGTTTGATATTGGTGCGACTCTTATCTGGCTACAGGGAAGTCCTGACACATTTGAGCTTACTCGACTTTGATGTTTGTTTTCAATAGGGTAACGATTCCGCTATCTCTTCAAAAATATGGATATATTTATACTCTCCATCCAACCACTGAAGACATCTAGGTCGCTCATAGCCATCTTTGATTATTAAAAAAATCGTCTTCTGTCATTTATATAACCAGAGGCGGATCCAGGATTCGATGTCAGAGGGGGCGTAACTGAGGGACGTGCATACATCCTACACAGGGTGCTAACCTCAAGCTGCGAATGCATACCTCCAATACTAGGTGCACATTTTCAACACAGAGTACATACCTCAAACATTGAGTACACACTTACAACACAGGGCGCACACTTCCAACACAGTGTGAACACCTCCAATACAATGTGTACATCTCCAACAAAGGGTGTACACCTCCAACACAGGTTGCACTCCTCCAAAACAGGGTGTACACCTCCAACACAGAATGAACACCTCGGACACACTGTGCACACCTTAAACACAGGGTTCACACCACCAACACAGGATGTACACTTCCAAAACAGGGTTTACTCCTCCAACACAATGTGTTCACCTTGAACACAGTGTGTACACCTCAAATACAGGGTGTACACCTCCGATACAGGATGTACACCTCCAAAACAGGGTTTACTCCTCCAACACAATGTGTTCACCTCGAACACAGTGTGTACACCTTTAATACAGGGTGTACACCTCCAACACAGGATGTACACCTCCAACACAGGGTGCACACCTTCAACACAGGGTGAACTACTCTAACCCAAATGTTAATCTCCAACAAAATGTGCACTCCTCCAACAAAGAGTGTACACCTCAAACACAATGTGTACATCTCCAACACAGAGTGTACACCTCCAACACAGGATGAACAACTCCAACACAGTGTGTACATCTCCAACACAGAGTGTACACCTCCAACACAGGGTGTACAACTCCAACACAGGGTGTACACCTCCAACACAGGATGTACAACTCCAACACAGTGTACATTCCTCCAACACAGTATGTACACCTCCAACACAGTGTACACTTCTCAAACACAGGGTGTAACCCTCCAACACAGGTTGCACTCCTCCAACACAGTGTACATCCCTCCAACACAGTATGTACACCTTCAACACAGTATCTACTCCTCTAACAGGGTGCACTCCTCCTGTACACTTCACCAACACAGGATGTACACGTCCAACACAGTATCCACACCTCCAACACAGGGTGCACTCCTCCAACAAAGTGTGCACTCCTCCAACACTGGGTGTACACCTCCAACACAGGGAGCAATCCTCCAACAAAGTGTACACTCCTAAAACACAGGGTGTTAACCTTAAATACAGTGTGCACTCCTTAAACACACTGTGCACTCATCCAGCACAGGATGCAATCCTCCAACACTGTATACAGTCCTCCAACAAAGAGTGAGTTTCTCCAACATGGTGTGAACACTTCTTAAACAGGGTGTAATCCTCAAACACATGTTGCACCTGCAGTGCAGGGCGTACACCTCAAACACAGGGCGTACACCGCCAACGCAGGGCGCACATCTCTAACACAGGGTGCACACCTCCAACACAGGAAGCACACTTCCAACACAGGGCGTACACCTCCAACACAACCCGTACAACCCCAACACAGGGCACACACCTCCAACACAAGGCGTACACCTCCAACACAGAACGTACATCTCCAACGCAGAGCGTACACTTCCAATGCAGGGCGTACACCTCCAATGCAGAGCATTAACCTCCAATGCAGGGCGAACACCTCCAACACAGGGCGTACACATTCAAAACAGAGTGCACAACTCCAACACAGAGCGTACACCACCAATCACTACGGAAAATGGTTGAAATCACGGGAAAGAACGGTCCCGTCCATCTTGAATATACGGGCGTGTTCGGACCCGTACACCCAACGTGTACGGGACCCGTACACAAATACGTATACGGAACACCATGTGTACCGACTTCCATATATCCATCCCCGTACCCGTGGATATAAAGGAGTTATAAATGCTTATAAAAAGAATGTGTATTTTTTTTCTTTTACGTTTTTTTGAAGAAATACATATTTAATGCATAGCATTTTTTGGCGTAAATATATGTATGGATGTACGGAGCCCGTTCACTCACATGTTTGGGATGGATTAACGGACCCCGTACATGCAACGTGTACGGGATAAATATATGTAACCCATACATTCAACGTGTACGGAATGGATGTACGGACGCCGTACACGCAACGTGTACGAGATAGGTGTACTGACTCCGTACATGCAGCGTGTATTGAATGGAAATACGGACCCCGTACACGCAACGTGTACGGGATGGATATACGGACCCATAAACGCAACGTGTACGGGACGTAGAACGAACTCCGTACACGCAACGTGTACGGGACGTAGAACGGACCCCGTACATGCAACGTGTACAGGATGGATATACGGACCCCGTACACGCATGGATGTACGAAACTTCACGTACATGCAACGTGTACCGGTGAATGTACGGACGTTATACGGGATGGACATTATACGGGATTTGACCGTGTTAGACCACGGGTGATAAGAAATAACAAATACTTGCTGTTTTTATAAAACATTAATTATAGATATATGAAAAACTACTATTTATATGAATTCAGAAGATTTAAAAATAGTATGTTTGAGTAGTCAATGTTAAATTTCATTCTAGATCTGCCTTGGCATAATCATTTAATTGTGGCATTTGCTCAAACAAATTGTTGTATGATTTAAATTCCAATGTCTTGTCAAACAACAATTTATACAGGCTGTTGAAACAAACATCAAGGAAACATTACACAACTAAGATGAGTTCCATTCGACGATTTCTTGGCTTCAGGCATTAGGTCAAATTGCGCACGGACATCAGGTCACTGAAAAAAAAAATTATACAAACACAACAAGCTTATGGCTTACAGACATTTGAAATGCAAATTTGATATAATACAGAAATATGGCAAATTCATCACCATAAGTTAGAAAACCCCGTGATAGAAAACCATTAGAAAATGTTACACAACTTATATATGTCTAAGTCTAGACTTGTTAAAGATGAACTCTCAAAGCATTAAAAACTGTAATCTTTGGCAGTTTTTGGGCGATTAAGATCCGTTTTACTACGATCTTTGTGCTTAAATTGAAGGAATTTATACAACATTTAGCTAAATCTATTTAGCTAAAAATTATTTTATATCAAAACGGTCAATCTGTGAGAGTGCAGCTCTAAACAATTCAACCAGTCCATTCCCAGATGTGATGATAATACATACACATAAATCATTGTTGTACATGACATTTCTATGAAATATTGTCAACTAATATTTAATCAAAGTAAATTCAATACCTAATTTGTATTAATTCATAAAGTCAAACCTATTTATTATTTTGTTTCCCCTCAAAATTGTACAAGCGAGCCAAAAATTGTCTAATGTCAAAATGTCAAACCTTTTAGATTGCCGTCTTTATTCTGATGTGCATTTATTTTAGTTAAAAATTATCTTAAGCTCACAATCCTGTACCTTAATTAAAATAACAAACCCACATGTCATCAGAATTAGTTTATCCGGTCGTTCAATGGTTCACGTTCGAATTATGAATACCAATACACGGGTCACAGACGTAATTGCTAACTAATAATCGAAGACCCATCAAGAAATGAATTATATCTTTTTAATTATATCTTATAATATGCTAGCTCGTAGTCTTACCTCATTATTGTTGGGTATTTTTCCTTGTTGCTATTTGGCTCATGTAATGACACAGATGATATCGATTCTCGGCCTTTCTGCATCCTGCTGTTACGACTGGCTATTGATATAAGCTGTTGATTGGTTAAAAATTACCAGCAGCTAAATATTGGCTGAAACATACGCATTTCTTGAAAATGTTAACTAAATATTAAAATTGTTTTATTTATTATTATTATTATTATTATTATTATTATTATTATTATTATTATTTATTATTATTATTATTATTATTATTATTATTATTATTATTATTATTATTATTATTGCTAAAAGCGTTACTATAATACTAACGCTTTAAGAAAAATGGAATTTTCGGCAGATTTCAATAGTTATTAAGATCATTATTACAAAACAAGTAAAAATTGTCAAACTGAGAGAGTGTAACTTAAAAGATAGGGCATCTTTATTGCATCTATATATTTATTGAAAATGAGTTCTTTATAATTGAGAGAAGGATAAGACAAATAACTTGAAATAAGGAGAGGCAAAATACTGATTGCATTGATTTTGACTTCCTCTGCATTTCTTTTATATACATAATAATTACTGAGTATAAAAACTGCAGTCACACATTGACCGTTTTGACAACTTTTTCTGTCTTGGAATAAGCAAATTTTGCGTAAATGTCTGGAATTCAGTGATATAAAACTGCTGACAAATGATCAGATCTCTGTTTTTCATATTTAGGTTTGAAAATTGATGTTTTACGGCTAAAAGCGTTACACTGCAGGGCGCACACCTCCAACAAAGGGCATACACCTCCAATGCAGGGCCATCACCTTAATGCAGGGCGCATACCTCCAGTGCAGGGCGCACACCTCCAGCACAGGGCATACAACTCCAATAAAGAGACAACACCTCAATGAAGTGCGCACACGTCCAATGCAGGGCGCACACATCCAACAGTGGGCGTACACCTCCAATGCAGGACCCAGGGTTTCCGCCAGGAATTTCATAAGGCATGTCCGAAGGGAATGGTTTGGGAGGGGTGTCCCCTCCGTACGTCGATTTTTTTTTTTTCGTATCCAAAATGGTGCAATTTCCTGCATTTTAAACAAGTTTACAGTTATGTTCCTATGATTTAGAATTACCAACTAAAGTCCGATTAACATTAAAATTATTTGTGAAAAGGTTTAATGGTTTCTCTTCCTTAATTATTGTTATTTCTCAAGTTTTCCGACAATACAATATCGACGATATTGATCGACTCATGTTTCGTTTAGTGCGGGTATTATTTATATTAACACCGTTGACGTCACAGCAAAACGTGTAAAGCACGCTGCATGCTGGAACACAAAAGAGCCCGGAGCAAAGCGACTGCTCGTGTATTCGTATTTAAAGCACACCTCCAATGCAGGGCGTACACCTGAAATACAGAGCGTACACCTCCGACAAAGGGCGCACACCTCCAACACAGTCCATACACCTCCATTGCAGGGCGTACACCTCCAATGCAGGGCGTACACCTCCAATGCAGGGTGCACACCTCCAACACAGGGTGCACACCTACAACACAGGGTGCACACTTACAACACCTAAAACACTGGGTGTACACCTCCATTGCAGGGCGCATACATCCAATGCAGGGCCAACACCTTCAACGCAAGGCGCACATCTCCAACACAGGACGCATACCTTCAACATGAGGCGTACAAATCCATTGCAGGGCGTACATATCCAATGCAGGGCGCACACCTCCAATGCACGGTACAAACCTCCAACACTGGGCGTACACATCCAATACAGGGAGCACACCTCCAATGCAGAGCCAACACCTCCAATGAAGGGCGTTCGCCTCCAATAATGGGCGTATACCTCCATTGCAGGGCCAACACCTCCAATGCAGGGCGTACACTTCCAATGCAGGGCGTACACTTCCATTGCAAGGCGTACACCTCAAATGCAGGGCGCATAACCCCAACACACGGCGTACACCTCCAATGCAGGACCAAAGCCTTAATGCAGGGCGTACACCTCCATTGCAGGGCGAACACCCTCAATGCAGGGCCAACACCTCAAATACTGGGCCTCTACATGCAATGCAGGGCGCACACCTCCAATGAAGGGTGCACACCTCCAACACGGGGCGTGCACCTTCAACACAGGGCTTACACCTCCAATGCAGAGCCAACACCTCCAATGCCGGGCGCACACATCCAACAATGGGCGTATACCTCCATTGCAGGGCGAACATGCCCAATGCAGGGCCAACACCTCAAATACAGGGCCTCAACATGTAATGCAGGGCGCACACCTCCAATGCAGGTTGCACACATCCAACACAGGGCGTACACCTCCAATGCAAAGCCAACACCTCCAATGCAGGGAGCACACCTTCAATACAGGGCGCACACCTCCAACAATGGGCGTATACCTCCATTGCAGGGCCAACACCTACAATGTAGGGCGTTCGCCTCCAATGCAAGGCGCACACACCCAATGCATGGCCAACAGCTCCAAAGCAGGGCGTACAACTCAAATGCAGGGCGTACATCTCAAATACAGGGCCTCCACATCCAATGCAGGGCGCACACTTCCAACACAGGGCGTACACCTCCAATGCAGGGCGCACACATCCAACACAAGGCGTACACCTCAGTTGCAGGGCGTGCACCTCTAATGTAGGGCGCACACCTCCAACAAAGGGCGTACACCTCCATTGCAGGGCGTGCACCTCTAATGTAGGGCGCACACCTCCAACACAGGTTGTACACATCTAATACAGGGCCAACACCTCATATGCAGGGCTTACACCTCCAATGCAGGGTACAAACCTCCAACGCAGGGTACACACCTCCAACACAGGGCGTTCACCTCCAACACAGGGCATACACCTCCATTGCAGGGCCAACACCTCCAATGCAGGGCGCACACCTCCAATGCAGGGCATACACCTCCAATGCAGGGCGTACACCTCCAATGCAGGGCGTACACCTCCAATGCAGGGCGCACACCTCCAATGCAGGGCGCACACGTATATTGCAGGTCAAACACCTCAAACACAGGGCGTACACCTCTAATGCAGGGTTACACGTACAATGCAGGGCGTACACCTCAAAAACAGGGCGTACACCTCCAATGCAGGGCGCACACCTCCAATGCAGGGCGTTCACCTCCAATGCATGGCGAACACCTCCAATGCAGGGCTCACACATCCATTGCAGGGCGTACACCTCCAATGCAGGGCGCACACATCCAATGCAGGGCGTATACCTCCAATGCAGGGCGTACACCTCCAAGGCAGGGCGTACACCTCCAATGCAGGGCGCACACCACCAATGCAGGGCGTACACCTCCAATGCAGGGTTACACGTACAATGCAGGGCGTACACCTCAAATACAGGGCGTACACGTCCAATGCAGGGCGCACACCTTCAATGCAGGGCGTACACCTCCAATGCATGGCGCACACCTCCAATGCAGGGCGTACACCTCCAACGAAGGGTACACACCTCCAACACAAGGTGCTCTCCTCCAACACATAGAACACTCCTCCAACACATTGTGCACTTTTCCAACACAGCGTGTACACCTCAAGCACAATATGCTCACCTCGAACACTCGGCGCACTGCTCTAGAACATGGTTCACACCTCAAATGCAGGGTGCACGCCTCCAAAACAGGGTGCACTTTTCTAACACAGGTTGCACTCCTCGAAGACAGGGTGTACTCTTCCAACACAGGATACACTCCTCCAACACTGGGTTCACTCCTCGAAAACAGGGTGTACTCCTCCAACACAGGTTATCTCCTCCAACACAGAGTTCACACCTCAATTACGGGGTGCACTCCTCCAACACAGGGTGCACTCTTCCAACACAGGGTGCACACGTCAAATTCAGGGTATACTCCTCCAACACAGGATACACTCCTCCAACACAGGGTGCACTCTTCCAACACAGGGTGCACACCTCAAATTCAGGGTGTACTCCTCCAACACAGGATACACTCCTCCAACACAGTGTTCACACCTCAATTACAGGGTGCACTCCTCCAACACAGGGTGCACTTTTCCAACCCAGGGTGCACATCTCAGGGTGTACTCCACCAACATAGGATATACTCCTCCAACACAGTGATCACTCATCGAAGACAGGGTACACTCATCCAACACCAGGTGCACACATCCAACACTGTGTACAAACCATAAATACAGGGTGTTCTCCTCGAACACCTCCAACACAGGGTGTAAACCTCCAACACAGGTAACAAATCTCAAACGCAGGGTGCACACCTCCAATGCAGGGCGTACACCTCCAGCACAGGGCGCACATCTCCAACACAGGGCGCTAACCTCCAACGCAGGGCGTTCACCTCCAACACAGGGCGCACACCTCCAAATTAGGGCGCACACCTCAATTACAGGGTGCACTCCTCCAACACAGGGTGCACTCCTCCAATGTAGGGTGCAAAATTCAAAATACAGGGTGTACTCCTCCAACACAGGATACACTCCTCCAACACAGGGTTCGCTCCTCCAACACCAGGTGCACACATCCGACATAGTGTACACACCTTAAATACAGGGTGTACTTCTCGAACACCTCAATCACAGGGTGTAAACCTCCAACACAGGTAGCAAACGCAGGGCGCACATATCAAACGCAGGACGTACACCCCCAACACAGGGCGCACACCTCAAACGCAGGACGTACACCCCCAACACAGGGCGCACATCTCCAACCCAGGGCGCACATCTCTAACGCAGGGCGTTCACCTCCAAAACACGGCGTACACCTCAAACACAGGGTGCACACCTCCAATGCAGGGCGCACACTTCTAATGCAGGGCGCACACCTCCAACACAGGTCATACACCTCCAATGCAGGGCGTACACATCCAATGTAGGACGCACACGTCCAACACAGGGCGTACACCTCCAGCACAGGGTGCACACCTCCAACACAGGGCACACACCTCCAACGAAGGGCGAACACCTCCAATGCAGGGCGTACATCTTCAACACAGAGCGTACACCTCCAATGCAGGGCGCACTACTCTAATGCAGGACCTAAACCTCCAATGCAGGGCGCACACCTCCAATGCAGGGCGTACACCTCAAAAACAGGGCGAACAACTCTAATGCAGGGCGAACACCTCCAATGCAGGGCCAACACGTACAATGCAGGGCGTACACTTCAAATACAGGACGTTCACCTCCAATGCAGGGCCAACACGTACAATGCAGGGCGTACACCTCAAATACAGGACGTTCACCTCCAATGCAGGGCGCACACCTACAACGCAGGATGCACACCTCTTAAACAGGGCGTACACCTCCAACGCAGGGCGCACACCTGCAAAACAGGGAGCACACCTCCAATGAAGGGCGCACACTTCCAATGCAGGGCGTACACCTCCAACACAGAACGCTCACCTCCAACACAGAGTGTACACCTCCAACGCAGGGTGCACACCTCCAACACAGGGTGTACACCTCCAACGCAGGGCGCACAACCCCCTATGCAGGGCGTACATCTCTAATGCAGTGCGCACACCTCCAACACAGGGCGTATACCTCGAATGCAGGGTGTACACCTTCAACACAGTGCGCTGAACTTCAACACAGGGCGTACACCTCCAATGCAGGGCGTACATTTCCAATGCAGTGCGCTCACCTCTAACACAGGGTGTACACCTCGAATGCAGGGCGTACACCTTCAATGCAGGGCGTACACCATCAACGCAGGGCACACACCTCAAACACAGGGCGTACACCTCTAGCACAGGGCGTTCATCTCCAACGCAGGGCGCACACCTCAAACACAGGGCGTAAAACTCCAACACAGGGCGCACACTTCAAACACAGGGCGCTCACCTCAAACACAGGGCGTACAACTCCAACACAGGGCGCACACCTCAAACACAGGGTGTATATCTCCAACACAGGGCGCACATCTCAAACACAGGGCGCACAACTCCAACGCAGGGCGCACACCTCAAACACAGGGCGTATATCTCCAACACAGGGCGCATATCTCAAACACAGGGCGCACAACTCCAACGCAGGGCGCGCACAACTCCAACGCAGGGCGCGCACAACTCCAACGCAGCGCGCACACCTCAAACACAGGGTGTATATCTCCAACACAGGGCGCACAACTCCAACGCAGGGCGCGCACAACTCCAACGCAGGGCGCACACCTCAAACACAGGGTGTATATCTCCAACACAGGGCGCAAACCTCAAACACAGGGTGTATATCTCCAACACAGGGCGCACACCTCAAACACAGGGCGCACAACTCCAACGCAGGGCGCACACCTCAAACACAGGGTGTATATCTCCAACACAGGGCGCACACCTCAAACACAGGGCGCACACCTCAAACACAGGGTGTATATCTCCAATGCAGGGCGCACACCTCAAATACAGGGCGTACATCTCCAACACAGGGTGCACACCTCGAACACAGGGCGCACACCTCAAACACAGGGCGTATATCTCCAGCACAGACGCACACCTCTTACGGTGAGCGTACACCTCAAACACAGGGCTATCATCTCCAGCACACGGCGCACACCTCCAACGGAGGGCGTACACCTCCAATGCAGGGCGTACATCTTCAACACAGAGCGTACACCTGTAATGTAGGGCGTACACCTCCAATGCAGGGCGTTCACCACCAACGAAGGGCGTACACCTTCAAAACAGGGTGCACACCTCCAATGCAGGGCGCACACCTCCAATGCAGGGCGTACACCTCCAATTCAGGGCGCACACCTCCAATGCAGGGCGTACGCCCCAATGCAGGGCGTAAACCTCCAACTCAGGGCGCACACCTTCAATGCAGGGCGTATACCTCCAATGCAGGGCGTACACATCCAACACAGAGCGTACACCTTCAATGCAGGGCGTACACTTCTAACGGAGCGCGTACAACTTTTACACAGGGCGCACACCTCCAACGGATTACGTACACCTTCAACACAGGGCGTACACCTCCAATACAGGGCGTACAACTTTAACACAGAGCGTACATCTCTAATTCAGGGGGTACACCTCTAATCAGGTTACACACCTCCAACACAAAGCGCACACCTCCAACGCAGGGCGCACACCTCCAACACAGGGCGTACACTTTCAATGCAGGGAGCACACCTCCAACACAGGGCGTACATCTCCAACACAGGGCGCACACCTCAAACACAGGGTGTATATCTCCAGCACAGACGCACACCTCTTACGGTGAGCGTACACCTCAAACACAGGGCTATCATCTCCAGCACACGGCGCACACCTCCAACGGAGGGCGTACACCTCCAATGCAGGGCGTACATCTTCAACACAGGGCGTTCACCACCAACGAAGGGCGTACACCTTCAAAACAGGGTGCACACCTCCAATGCAGGGCGCACACCTCCAATGCAGGGCGTACACCTCCAATTCAGGGCGCACACCTCCAATGCAGGGCGTACGCCCCAATGCAGGGCGTAAACCTCCAACTCAGGGCGCACACCTTCAATGCAGGGCGTATACCTCCAATGCAGGGCGTACACATCCAACACAGAGCGTACACCTTCAATGCAGGGCGTACACCTCTAACGGAGCGCGTACAACTTTAACACAGGGCGCACACCTCCAACGGATTACGTACACCTTCAACACAGGGCGTACACCTCCAATACAGGGCGTACATCTCTAATTCAGGGGGTACACCTCTAATCAGGGTACACACCTCCAACACAGGGCGCACACCTCCAACGCAGGGCGCACACCTCCAACACAGGGCGTACACTTTCAATGCAGGGAGCACACCTCCAACACAGGGCGCAATTTTTAAACGGGGAAACTGAGATGAGACAGAACCATGTTTGTTGCGTTTCTTTGTTTAATCATGTAAAATGATGTTACAGTAGTTTTGATAATTCTAGGCTTGTTTTGAGGAAATACTGCATTTGCCTTTTTGGACCATCTGGTGGCTAATCCCTTTAACGTTAAACAACAAAACAACAAAGAGGCGAATGAGGAGCCTAAGGGAGCTTTCCGATCAAAAGAGAGCTAACTGGGCGCTGAAAGCGTCACATTGGGTAGGTTGCATAAATCTCAAGGGTGGTACAGAGCTTCGACCTAGTCTATCCAAGATACAAGAATCTTCATCTGAAGTCGGGTATATGATAACAAGAAACATTAGCTCATTTAGCAATTTCCAACAAGAATTACAAGTCTACAAATATATACGAACGGTGAGCGAAGGTTAATTTCATTACCTAGGCCCAATAATGTGTGTGTGTGTGTGGGGGGGGGGGGGGGGGGGGGTCATACAACAAGCCAATGGTCTTGCCATATAAACCTTACAATCTATAAATCCAAGTCTCAATTAGATGTACGCAGTACTTGGTAGACGGTACGCAGTACTTGGTATTCGGTACGCAGTACTTGGTATTCGGTACGCATCAATTACATTTGTCTCGATCTTTCGAAGTCATCTTTTTTGTTTGTTAAAATAAAATATTCAAATGATGTTTTTGATATTTGATTAGTGTTTGTCCAGACGTCCATCTTATTCTTACCATTAAAATGTTCATGCTGTGTATGGGTTTTTTTTATAAAAAAGAACATACATTTATATGATATGTACATAAGGTATAGTAAATTGTTGTAATTTTAAAATCGATCAATCTGTACACATTCTCACTTTCATTGCAGCTTAGATTTCTGTTAAAACGATCGACGCAGTTTCTATGCAATATTATTCATTTTATGGTTTAACAGCTGGCTTCATGAAATTAATTGCCCACACTGTTTGGTCACATTTGTAAAGTGTGACGTCAAACAAGGCCAACAGATCCCTTCAGTGAAAAACATGCTCAACCCTGAAGTGGTGGCGTTCGTAGTTTATACTCCGGGTCCCGGCGTGAGCACATTGAAGCCCAGAGTGACAGTTCAACCACCGCACACCTATCCTGGTCAGAACCAGTACTAGGTGCCTTCACCTCTGCAAGGAACTGACAACTTCTGTACATGCCAGGGGCAGTGGTACAGTGCGAATGGTCGTAGAAAGGATTTCGACCGCGCAGGAATCGAACCCGGGTTGTCCAATTCAGAGTTCAACGCTCTACCGATTGAGCTAACCGGGCATGGAATGGGTCCACTGCTCTTTACAGTAAATTCTCAATCCACACGGAGCCCGGGGTTTGCTAATTTGCATTTTACCAACCAAGTAAACATACGTTATATGAACGTACTTCCGTCTATAGCGGAATGTTATAATATGATCGCACATCCGATCGCGCATCCGCGGGCCGTTACATTATTATGAAAGCACATCCGCCGCCTACAGCGGGCCGTTACATTATTATGAACGCACATCCGCCGCCTACAGCGGACCCTAAGTCATTGAACACTTATATGCAATTACACCCACCTCCTTATTTCATAACGCACGTATGAATCTATCAATATTTTGTCAAACTTGCTGATTGCGGGAACAGGGGGTGTTTGGGGTATTAAGGGGGGGGGGGGGCATAGAGGGTACAAAAAGCTGGCAAATAGAGGTCCTCGGGCAGCCGTTGATACCTGACGGTCGGTACTTTGACATATTTTAATGGATTTAAATAATCAGACCACAGGGAGTTTGACAAATTTCCGTCCTACAAGGTGAGATTTAAAGACAAAAATACAATTTGACGTAAAGCTCCAGGATGTGCCCGCCGCACAAAAGTTTAACAACAATATCAAAACTGATCGACAGATGCTTTATTGTTATTAAGATCAATACATGTGATAGTAATATAGAGAAATATACTGTTAAATGAGATGAAGTATTAAATGAATGTTGTCTTTCGCCATCATTTCTTTTTTATTTTGTGTGTGCGTGCGAGCGCGAGTGCGTGCGTGCGTGACGCGTGTGCGTGCGTGCGTGCGTGCGTGAGAGAGGTGGGCGTACTGTCATATGCTGATGTAAATCTTACTGCAATGAATCTGTGTAATCCTAAATAAAAACAGAATGCGGATTCCCCTACTGTTCTTTAACCATACATGCACTATCCACCATATGGTTATGCAACATTATCGATAATAAGTCCATGTACATCACGATTTCCCCCACTGTCTATGAACCTTTCCTCTCCCATCCACCATATGTTCATGCAAAACTATTTGTATTATATTGGTTTGAATTGATTTATTTTACGATTGTTAAACAAGTAATTGCAACAATGTATAAATCACTCTCGTTGGCACGATGTTGAGCAAATGTTTTGAGAGGGGGGGGGGGGGGTCCATATTGTTCAGCCTAGTGACCACAAACCAAACTCACATACGCCCGGGGCGATAATCGAACCCGAGACCATTTGGTGAGGAGCGAGTGCGCTAACCACTGCGCTAACAGGACAACCCGGGACATATACTCGAGAAGCGAGTGCGCTAACCACTGCGCTAACAGGACAACCCGGGACATATACTCGAGAAGCGAGTGCGCTAACCACTGCGCCAACAAGACAACCCGGGACATATACTCGAGAAGCGAGTGCGCTAACCACTGCGCCAACAGGACAACCCGGGACATATACTCGAGAAGCGAGTGCGCTAACCACGGCGCCAACAGGACAACCCGGGACATATACTCGAGAAGCGAGTGCGCTAACCACGGCGCCAACAGGACAACCCGGGACATATACTCGAGAAGCGAGTGCGCTAACCACTGCGCCAACAGGACAACCCGGGACATATACTCGAGAAGCGAGTGCGCTAACCACTGCGCCAACAGGACAACCCGGGACATATACTCGAGAAGCGAGTGCGCTAACCACTGCGCCAACAGGACAACCCGGGACATATACTCGAGAAGCGAGTGCGCTAACCACTGCGCCAACAGGACAACCCGGGACATATACTCGAGAAGCGAGTGCGCTAACCACTGCGCCAACAGGACAACCCGGGACATATACTCGAGAAGCGAGTGCGCTAACCACTGCGCCAACAGGACAACCCGGGACATATACTCGAGAAGCGAGAGCGCTAACCACTGCGCGAACAGGACAACCCGGGACATATACTCGAGAAGCGAGTGCGCTAAACAGAATTTCCTCATCCTGCATCACATTGTTACTTGTACTCCTCAAAACTGGTATCTCAGTCGAATAAATCACAATGTCTTTTTTTTTAAATGGATGGATTTCATGTAAAAAACACTTTGTATATAGGGATGGCAACGAGTAACCGAGTACTTGATCGATCGTCCGAGTACCCGAGTACTAATTTATTACTCGAGTATTAGAAAAATAATGTTAAAAATTCACCTAATACACAATTTACAGGCGACATACAGACCCTCTAATCCCACTCCCGCTATGTACATTAATGGCCCGAACATATTAAATGACAGTTGTTGTGAGAGTATACAAACTTGTCAACGATTGGTCCTAATTTACAATTAGCACTGATGGCAATTAGAGTGAATTGTTATTCTTGGTTCTTATGAACAAGGGTGTGAAGTGTATATCCTCTGAGCTAGTAAACAAGGGCGGGAAGTGTCTATCCTCTGAGCTAGTAAACAAGAGCGGGAAGTGTCTATCCTCTGAGCTAGTAAAAAAGGGGTGTGAAGTGTATATCCTCTGAGCTAGTAAACAAGGGCGGGAAGTGTCTATCATCCGAGCTAGTAAACAAGGGCGGGAAGTGTCTATCCTCTGAGCTAGTAAAAAAAGGGCGTGAAGTGCCTATTCTCAGTGCTAGTAAACAAGGGCGTGAAGTGCCTATCCTCAGTGCTAGTAAACAAGGGCGGGAAGTGTCTATCCTCTGAGCTAGTAAAAAAAGGGCGTGAAGTGCCTATTCTCAGTGCTAGTAAACAAGGGCGTGAAGTGCCTTTCCTCAGTGCTAGTAAACAAGGGCGGGAAGTGCCTATCCTCAGTGCTAGTAAACAAAGGCGTGAAGTGCCTATCCTCAGTCCTAGTAAACAAAGGCGTGAAGTGCCTATCCTCAGTGCTAGTAAACAAGGGCGTGAAGTGCCTATCCTCAGTGCTAGTAAACAAAGGCGTGAAGTGCCTATCCTCAGTCCTAGTAAACAAGGGTGTAAAGTGTATATCCTCTGAGCTAGTAAACAAGGGCGGGAAGTGTCTATCCTCTGAGATAGTAAAAAAAGGGCGGGAAGTGTCTATCCTCAGTGCTAGTAAACAAGGGCGGGAAGTGTCTATCCTCTGAGATAGTAAAAAAAGGGCGTGAAGTGCCTATCCTCAGTGCTAGTAAACAAGGGCGTGAAGTGCCTATCCTCAGTGCTAGTAAACAAGGGCGGGAAGTGCCTATCCTCAGTGCTAGTAAACAAAGGCGTGAAGTGCCTATCCTCAGTCCTAGTAAACAAAGGCGTGAAGTGCCTATCCTCAGTGCTAGTAAACAAGGGCGTGAAGTGCCTATCCTCAGTGCTAGTAAACAAAGGCGTGAAGTGCCTATCCTCAGTCCTAGTAAACAAGGGTGTAAAGTGTATATCCTCTGAGCTAGTAAACAAGGGCGGGAAGTGTCTATCCTCTGAGATAGTAAAAAAAGGGCGGGAAGTGTCTATCCTCAGTGCTAGTAAACAAGGGCGGGAAGTGTCTATCCTCTGAGATAGTAAAAAAAGGGCGTGAAGTGCCTATCCTCAGTGCTAGTAAACAAGGGCGTGAAGTGCCTATCTTCAGTGCTAGTAAACAAGGGCGGGAAGTGTCTATCCTCTGAGCTAGTAGAAAAAGGGCGTGAAGTGCCTATCCTCAGTGCTAGTAAACAAGAGCGGGAAGTGTCTATCCTCTGAGCTAGTAGAAAAAGGGCGTGAAGTGCCTATCCTCAGTGCTAGTAAACAAGAGCGGGAAGTGTCTATCCTCTGAGATACTCAAGGGCGGGAAGTGTCTATCCTCTGAGATAGTAAACAAGGGTGAAAGTGTTCATCCTCAGTGCTAGTAAACAAGGGCGGGAAGTGTCTATCCTCTGAGCTAGTAGAAAAAGGGCGTGAAGTGCCTATCCTCAGTGCTAGTAAACAAGAGCGGGAAGTGTCTATCCTCTGAGCTAGTTAACAAGAGCGGGAAGTGCCTATCCTCTGAGCTAGTAGAAAGAGGGCGTGAAGTGCCTATCCTCAGTGCTAGCAAATAAGAGCGGGAAGTGTATATCCTCTGAGATACTCAAGGGCGGGAAGTGTCTATCCTCTGAGATAGTAAACAAGGGTGAAAGTGTTCATCCTCTGAGCTAGTTAACAGGGGCGGGGAGTGGCTATCCTCTGAGTCAGTAAACAAGGACGGGAAGTGTCTATCATCTGAGCTTGTAAACAGGGGCGGGAAGTGTCAACCCTTAAAGCTAGTAAACATGGGCGAAAGTGTCCCTCCTCAGTGCTAGTAAAAAATGACGGGAAGTGTCTATCCTCTCAGCTAGTAAACAGCATCCTCGGCAGCCCAGTGTATTATAACCTATAATACACTGGGGTGCCGAGGATGGTAAACAGGGGCGGGAAGTGTTTATTCTCTGAACTAGTAAACAAGGGCGGGAAGTGTCTATCCTCTGAGCTAGTAAACAGGGGCGGGAAGTGTTTATCCTCTGAGCAAGTAAACAAGGGCGGGAAGTGTTTATCCTCTGAGCTAGTAAACAAGGGCGGGAAGTGTCTATCCTCTGAGCTAGTAAACAGGGGAGGGAAGTGTCTATCATCCGAGCTAGTAAACAAGGGTGTGGAGCAAATATCCCCTGAGCTAGTCAACACGGGCCGGAAGTGTCTATCCTCTGAGCAAGTAAACAAGGGCGGGAAGTGTCTATCCTCTGAGCTAGTAAACAAGGGCGGGAAGAGTCTATCCTCTGAACAAGTAAACAAGGGCGGGGTATCTATCGTCTGAGCTAGTAAACAAGGGCGGTAAGAGTCTATCATCTGAGCTAGTAAAGGGCGGGAAGTTTCTATCCTCTAAGCAAGTCAACAAGGGCGGGAAGTGTCTATCATCTGAGCAAGTAAACAAGGGCAGGAAGTGTCTTTCCTCTGAGCTGGTAAACAAGACCGGGAAGTGTCTATCCTCTGAGCAAGTAAACAAGGGCAGGAAGTGTCTATCCTTAGAGCTAGTAAACAAGGGCGGGAAATGTCCATCATCTGAGCAAGTTAGCAAGGGCAGGAAGTGACTATCCTCTGAGCTAGTTAACAAGGGCAGGAAGTGTCTATCCTCACAGCTAGTTAACAATAGCGGAAGTGTCTACCCTCTGAGATAGTAAATAAGGGTGGGAAGTGTCTATCCTCTGAGCTAGTAAATAAGGGCGGGAAGAGTCCATCCTCTGAGCTAGTAAACAAGCAAGGGCTGGAAGTGTCCATTCTCTGAGCTAGTAAACATGGGCGGGAAGTGTCTATCCTCTGAGCTAGTAAACAATAGCGGACTGTCCACCCTCAGAGCTAGTAAACAAGGGTGGGAAGTGTCCACCCTCAGAGCTAGTAAACAAGGGCGGGAAGTTTCCACCCTCAGAGCTAGTCAACAAGGGCGGGAAGTGTCTACAAACAAGAGCGGGAAGTGTCTACAAACAAGGGCGGGAAGTGTCCATCAATATTTAAGATGAGTACAAACAAAATAAGTATCACATGATTTATTTCATCATAAAATAGTTATAATCTTAAGATTGTTTATGGCATTTGAAAATATGTGCTATGAACTAACCAAGAAACATACACTGCACAAGGACTTTTAGAAATAAGTCACAAAATAGACAAAAACAATGCTGAATACTGCAAAATATCATTAGAATAAACTATACTTTTAAGGAATAAAATTGTCCTACTTTTCAAAAAATGGATCAAGTAGACATACATTATGTTAATGTGTAAGTTTCTGTAATTATGTACTTTGAATTCGAAAACCTCAAAGAGTATGCAATAATTCTAATACCAAATTATGCAACTGTTGTTGTCTTTTTTTACATCAGGAAAAATCTTTTAAATTGCAACACATATATCCATATTATTGTGAATCCTAAAGTGTACTTCCAAACAAGATACAATGTAGCAGTAAATATTCCAGTATAAGTCTACCATTCAGAACACCTACAGTGATAGCTGCTTATTCCAGCCATCTACATTGCTTTATGTTTGCAGTGTACAGCATTGTCTTGGAAGACATTTTTGGACAGTAATTATGTAGCCCCTAATACACACTGTTGCAAATAATAAAACTATGCCACATTTTCATCAAACGATCTAAAAATGGAAGTACAAATTATCTTAGTATATATAGTATTGCTTGTATCAATAATGTACTAATGTATGTATTTCTGTTCTTCTTCCAATAGTTAAAAACGGGCCAAAATTTCTTAAGCGTAATTAGCTTATTTGATTATCTTTTTTAAAAAGCGCCAAATTTCTTACTTAATATTGATTAAGTACAAAACAAAAATAGTGAGCTCAGCTAAAAAAGGTTATAAGGGACTCAAGTTTCCAGAGATTGAGTTCTGTATTAAGTTTGCAATCTTACTCCCATATAAGATTTACCACAATGAATATAATTGTTTTGATATATCAAAAAGGATGAATAAATGTTACTGTTATCGTAGTTTATTGGCAATATCAGCAAATATGTGACATCATAAAGTCACCGCTTTCATGACGTTTTAATGTCAGTCTAAAGAATGTTTAGATCATGTATTGAGAAAACCTTCTTCAAGCCAGTAAAGGCTTTCTATTACAGCATAACTTATAGCCAGCAACAAAACAACCTTTAATATTTTCAATCAAGAAATAAGAAAATAGTACATTAAGAAAAACTTCTATAAGCCAGTAAATGCTTTCTTTTTAATGTTTTATAGCAATCTTTTAAAGCCATCCTACAAAACAACCTTTAATATTTTGAATTTAAAGAATTAAGAAAATATTACATAAAGAAAACCTTTGTTAAGCCAGTAAATGCTTTCTTTTAATGTTTTAAAGCCAACCTTTAAAGCCATCCTACAAAACAACCTTTAATATTTTTCGAATTTGGAAACAATATTTACAACCTGAAGATAATATATTGTATTTTATATAAAATTTCTGTACATACAAAAATGATCTACTGGAATTAAAGAACATTTATTATACAAACATCTAAAGTGAAGCTCCGAGTGGTTACAATCTTTAATTATCCAGATTAACTGCTATCTTTTGCAAAGACACCAAATTTCTATCTCTTCTTTATATCATGTTCATTGAAATTCTTATGCATTTATGTTTTGCAAATACATTACAATTCCAAATGAACTCAAATCACAAATCAGATGTGCCTTCAAATACATGTTTTTAAATTTTAGGTAGGAATATTTTAAATTGAAATTTTTATTTTATGAAAACATTACCCAACAACCTTTAAGTCCCTTCACAGAAACACTTAAACTCGACTTTTAAAGTTAAAACAAGTACACAACAGAGGTTTACTTAAAAAAAAAGATAGTACATTGACATAGGTCACATATAACACAGATTAAATGACATTTATAAAACCACAATATTGCACATAGTTTGTTTTCTGTCAACCAATCATCATACTATTGAAAAAGAGCCCTTTTCAATCGTTAAATTATCTAAATTTGACGTGTTCCGCTTAAATGAGTCCTTTAACTTCTTACCCAGGGCCAGTCTTCAATATTGATCTTATCCTTATCCTTAGACATGCCTCAGTGATTCCATTCAGCCTATTAGTCAGCTAAATATACAGTCCAATCAAAACACTGAGTTTCTAATCTTAATTTTAAGTTCAATATAAGATGTTTATTGAATACGGCCCCAGATTAGGATTACAAAACAAACTTTTAACAATCTGTAAAATTAAATTAAAGAACCTTTTGAAAATATGTAGAAATATCGATAAGCTGCAAAATATGAGGCACAATACCTTGCAAAAATGAAAATATCCCTTTTTGTAACATGCAATTTCATTGAACAAGTTTTTTCCCCTACCTCATTAATATTCATGAAACAAGATTTTGTCAATCAATTTCCCATGATACTAATTTAGCGCAGACATATAAATACCGGGGTTACCGATGATGGATTATTACAAAGTAGTACATACAATTTAATAAGTTCAAATTTCATTGCACCAATGTTCGTGACGGAATAGTTTTCAGTAAGGTATATATATATATATATATAAGCCTGTAAGTCGAAATAATATTACTTACGATACGATAAATAATGCTATACAGTGTCTACATTATACATTTAAAAAAAATATATAAAAATCTCCAAGGTAATTTTCTGTTCAAAAATGATTTCCCAAGTTTAAATGTTTTGTATCATTCCACAGTTTCAAAGATTACCCGAATTTACACAGATACACGATACACATACATGTAAATCACTGAATAACATTTAATTTAAAGTGATAAAAATCAAATTTCACTGAACATTGTCCTGCTTGGTACATTAAAGTGCAGACATTAATGACACTATCAACATTATGTAGAGGCAAGCTCCGTTAATTCCTAATGCCACTTGACATCATGATTTTTATACTTGTAATTTCACACAAAATTATTACTTGGTCGAACTACATGTAGTTGAATTGAGATTCCAGAGATTTTAAGATGATACCATTCAAACTGTACATTCACAGGTAATAAAGGTCTTAGTTTGGACATTCAAACTGTACATTCACAGGTAATAAAGGTCTTAGTTTGGACATTCAAACTGTACATTCACAGGTAATAAAGGTCTTATTTTGGACTCTTCCAAGAGAAATATAACCATTCGTAACCATAGACCATGACGACAACCAGTCTGAAGTCAGAGTTCATACTCAAGTGGCAAACTGCAAATCTTCATTACATTGTAACTTTCTTTTTAGGCTATTCCAGTAAAACATATAAACCCCGGGGGGAAGGCAATTATTTAATAGTATATATTTGGGTGTCTTTTTTCGCTAATTTGGACCCCAAAAGGGTAACTTTTGCTTCTGTAGGGGGGTGGCATAATTTAAAATTGCGTAGTATTCTTTTGGATGATGGCAAGATAAAATATTAATACACCAGACAAGTGTGCATGGCCAAAGTTATAGGTTTCACAAATCATTGGATGATTTGCTTGAACATTTACAGAAACTCAAACTTAGTGATGAAACTAGCATGTCAGGTGCCTCTGTGAGTTTTCAGCATGTGTACATCTGCGACTCACAGATCTTCTTCCTCCTTGTGAACTTGAATGTTTTTGAATGATTTGTTTTATCAGTGACTGAAGCTATACTGCAGACAACTTGTTTAGCGTGTATACAAGTCCATGGCTCAAAAGCTGGATCCTTCTATCTTCTTGTGAACTTGAACGTTTTTTAATGTTTGTTTTTTCAGTGACTGAAGCTTTAACTTGGCCAACAAGTTCAGCTTGTGTATATATCCAATGTTGTTTTTCTCATGCCTTCTGGTGAACTTGAATGTTTTTGAGTATTTGGTATTTCAGTGACTGGAGCTTTAAAGTGGCCAACCTGTTCAGGTTGTGAATGTCTGCAACTCGAATGTTCGATTCCTCTCCCTTCTTGTTAACATGAATGTTTTTGAATGTTGTTTTTTTAGGGACTGGAGTTTTAATGTGGCCAACATGTTCAGCTTGCGGATGTCTTTGACTCAAGTGTTTGTTTCTTCTGCCTCCTCGTGTACTCAAAAATGTTTTTGAATGTATTTGGTATTTCAGTGACTGGAGCTATAATGCAGTCCACATATTCAGCACTTGCACAGCTGTGGCACATATGTTTCGCCTTCTCGAGTTCCTATGATGCACATACAAGTATTTCAATGTCTTGAATCATCCGAGTTCACTGTTCGGCATGATTACATCCTTGAATCAAAATTTGTTTCCTAAGAATTCCACTATACAGTAGGTGTTTTAAAATGTCTATGTTCAGCGACCACTGCTATAACGCCCCCCAGAGTCTGCACTGCGTCTCTGGCTGCGACGAACAGCATCCGCTCTTCTATATGGCGATGACCTTAAATCTGAAATACAATCATGTCATTTTAATATTGAGAAATTAATTCCAGTTCCTCTGCCCTGTTCTATAAATGTTTTAAACACAGCAAACATTTAACAAAAGCATTGAAAGAAGATTCAGGTACATGTTCTTTTTTTCGTTTTTCAATCAAGTGCCACCATATGCGGGACTGATTGAAATATCCAAGGCAAGGGTAAGCGTGGAATATAGTTACCAGGCTTTCTGAGTTACTGTTCTCGTTTTATTGCCAGAGGGTCAGGTTTTTTCTGTCTTACCACATACTCATGAATGACACTTTTTCTTGCATATCTTAAATTTAGATTATAGTTAAAAAAAATTACGCTGAAAATCTGGGTTTTAAAAAAAAAAAAAACAGTTCCCCAAGTAGCATGTGCATTGTGGTTAATGTACATCAACATGACGATGCCAAGTTATAAGAAGTCAACATCAATTAGTTCCCAAAGAATGTCCCAGTTTAAGGATTTTTAAGAATAACTTCTTTTTTTTCCGTCCATTTACTCTCACAGACTGGCCGTTTTGACAACTATTTTTTTTTTGTCTTGAATGAGTCCATTTTGTTGTGAATTTCTGGAAACCAGTGATATAAGATTAGTGACAAAATATCATATCACAGTTTTTCATATTTACGGTAAAAAAATGTTTTATGGCTAAAAGCATTAGTATCGCTTTCAGAAAAAAAGTTGTCAAAACTGTCAATCTATATGAGTGCAGCTTTTAAATGGCGCCAAGTTGTCTAACTCAGCATGGGGAACACAGAGATTCACAGGTCAGGTAGAAGTACAGGAATGCCTGTGCAAGAGAGACTGAACATTGTCACATTGTCACTGTTACCAAAGTAAGATCTTTGTTGTAATCATTTAAATTCTAAATAGTTGGGAATCAAATGAAAGTATTTCTTATGAGTGAAATGGCTAAACTCAACAAACATTTGCAAGAGAAATCTGACTGACTGCTATACATGTGCATTTGTCATGGTTAACATGTGTACCAAGTTTCATTTCAACATATTGAATTGTTATTGAGTTATGTCTAAGATTCAAGTAGCGACCACATTAGCGACTAAAAAGCTGTGACAACACCTTGACCTTTACTTCAAAAACTGGCAAGATAATAAAACATTCAAGTCTGAATCAAACTCAAACATAAACATAAGAGATTTTTGTTAAACCTTATCTCCCCCCCCCCCCCCCCCCCCCCGTGCACCATGTTGTCATGACAGCTAATTTGTCATTTTATGGCCATTTGAGGCAGTTTTGAGATTATGACTATTCAAAGTGTGAGGATAGTACCTGTAGGTACAGTTTTTAATCATGTTCTGATGATAACTGATATTTGTAGATAAAAATGTATCCTCTTAGCAACAGGGAATAAGTAAATATATTGATGAATATGAGTTATGACCTTGACCTTTGACTCTATGACCTGAAAATCCATAGGGGTCATCAACTGATCAACCTCAAACAATGTCAAGTTTGAGGGCCATGGGTTCAGGCATTGTCAATTTATCACACAGACAAGCTTTTTCGTTCAAGGTCACTGTGACCTTCAGGTTTGACCTGCAGACCCCTAAAATTAAAAAAAGGTCATCTACTGGTAAAGACCGACCTTCAAATCAAGTTTGAGGGCCATGTCAGCAGGCATAGTCGAGTTATCATTCGAACAACCTTTTCCCATTCAAGGTTACTGTGACCTTGAACATTGACTTGATGACCCCTTAAATCGATTGGGGTCATCTACTGGTCATGCCCTGCCTCCATGTCAAGTTTGATGATCATAGGTCCAGGCATTGTTGAGATATCACTCAGAACGTTTTTCGCGTTAAAGGTCACCGTGACATTGACCTTTGGCCCAATGACCCCTTAAACCAATGGGGGTCATCTACTGGTCAAGCCCAACATTCATGTCAAGCTTGATGACCATAGGTCCAGGAATTGTCGAGTTTGTGTTCAAGGTCACTGTGACCTTGACCTTTGAAACCTTAAATGAATAAGGGCTATCTACTCGTCAGGCCCAACCTCCAAGGCAAGTTTTCGGGCCATGGGTGCAGGCATTGTCAAGTTATCACTTGGACAACCCTTTAGCATTCAAGGTCACTCTAACTTTGACCTTTGATGTCATGACCCCTATATATAATAGGGGTCATCTACTGGTCAGGCTCAGCCTCCATGTCCATTTTGATGACATAGGTCTAGGCATTGTTGAGTTATCACTTGGACAAACTTGGACAACCTTTTACCATTAAAGGTCACTGTGATCTTGACCTTTGACCAGATGACCCCTAAAATCAATAGGGGTCATGTGCTGGTCAGGCTGAACCTTCATGTCAAGTTTGATGACCATTTCATATGTCCAGGAAGTGTTCAGTTATCACTCTGACAAGCTTTGGTCGACCGACCAACCGACTGACCGACATATGCAAAGCAATATAGCCCTCTACTTCGAAAGGGGGCATAACAAGAGTGCTTCATGTTGCCATTCTATTCAATACACCAAGTGGTGATAACTGGTTATATATTAAGCCAAATTTAGACACTGTAAATACAGTTTTTGCGCCTTTCAACAGACACAACTCTGGAGTGACTGTGGCGGCATGAATGGTAATTGAACATGACCAAATGATTCTGCCTATACACCATTCTGACCAAATTTGGGGATAATTGGATAAATGCTTCACACGTTAATGATGAGACAACATACTGGAAGCCGCCCACCTGTACCCTGCAGGTCTTACTATAATATGTCTCATTCTATGAATGGGCATATAAAAAGCCTTAAAAGTTACATATATTAGTCTGTTATATCATTTTACACAGATGCATTTTTCAAGCAGAATAGGCATAGAAAAGTGAATTAGATAATGTCTTCTTACCAAGATGAACATCATATTGCAGAGAATAAAATTAAACATGCTGTAAGATTATTGTGAATAAGTAAGATCAGCGTTGGTAGATACCTTTGACAGATAGAGATATTGATTGAGAATCAGAACATGTTGTTTGCACGTGCAGCAGGCGTAAGGTTTTCCACTTTCCGTCGTTGACTTCTCTTAACTGCGTCTGCGCGTCGGTAAGGCTCGTTCTTCAAGTCTACAGGCAAACCATGCACAGTTGTTAAACATACAAGTAAAGGACCTCATGCCAAACATAAAATTATTAGATAGCAAGTCAGATGTAATAGAGTATAGGAATATTGATGGATGACATAAAATTCACCAACCAGTCATCTTTTTGTTGATTGAATCACAAACAACTAGAGCTATCACTGAAGGTGATTAATACCCCCAAACGCCACCTCTCATTATGATTTATCATTGTATGAAGTTTTATGCTATTCCATCTAATAGATTTCAAGTAACTGTCCGCACATGTACACTGAACTCCTTCTCATTGTGCTGTACCATTGTATAAAGTTTTATTACATTCCATCCGGTAGTTTTCAAGTTATGCTCCTGAGAAGAAAAAAGTAACAACGGGCAATAACTCTGTGATTGGCTGAAATAGAATCGCGGTTCCTGTACACTACCTCTCATTATGATCTAACACTGTATGAAGATTTATTAAATTCCATCCAATAGTTTTCAAGTTATGCTCCGGACAAGAAAAAGTAACAAAGGGCAGTTACTCTGTAATTAGCTGAAATAGAATTGCTGTTCCTGTACACTGCACTCCCTCTCATTATGATCCATCACTGAATGAAGTTTTATTAAATTCCATACATAGTTTTCAAGTCATGCTCTGGACAAGAAAAAGTAACAAAGGGCAGTAACTTTGTAATTAGCTGAAATAGTATTGCTAATCCTGTAAACTACACTCCCTCTCATTATGATCTATCACTGTATGAAGTTTCATTACATTCCATCCAATAGTTTTCAAGTTATGCTCTGGACAAGAAAAAGTAACAAAGGGCAGTAACTTTGTAATTAGCTGAAATAGAATTGCGGTTTCTGTACACTGCACTCCCTCTCATTATGATCTATCACTGTATGAAGTTTTATTAAATTCCATCCAATAGTTTTCAAGTTATGCTCCGGACAAGAAAAAGTAACAAAGGGCACTAACTCTGTAATCGGCTGAAATTGAATTGTTGTTCCTGTACACTGCACTCCCTCTCATTATGATCTATCACTGTATGAAGTTTTATTAAATTCCATCCAATAGTTTTCAAGTTATGCTCCGGACAAGAAAAAAGTAACAAAGAGCAGTAACTCTGTTATAAGCTGAAATAGAGTTGTGGTTCTTGTGCACTGCACTTCCTCTCATTGTGCTTTACCATTGTATGAAGTTTTAATAAATTCCATCTAGTAGTTTGCAAGTTAATGTCTGGAAAAAAAATTGACAGCAAAAAAAAAACAAATAAAGGGCAATAACTCAGTAATAAGCTGAAGTAGAGTTATGGTTCTTGAACACTGCACTTCCTCTCATTGTGCTTTACTATTGTATGAAGTTTCAATGAATTCCATCCAGTACTTTTCAAGTTATACTCCGGACAAAAAAGAGTAACAAAGAGCAATAACTCAGTAATAAGCAAGAATAGAGTTATGGTTATTGTATACTGCACTTCCTCTCATTATGCTCTATCATTGTATGAAGTTTAATCCAATTCCATCAAGTAGTTTTTAAGTTATGCTCCGGACAAGGAAATTGCAACAGACCGACTGACGGACCGACCGACAGACCACAGGGTGACTCCAATATACCCCCTTCAAACTTTGTTTGTCGAGGGGTTTAATTATAATTCCGCAGCCATTTGTATAAAATTGGGATATTTTTTTGGTTTGGTTAAAGTTATCCAAAATGTTTGTTGATTGGTCAATATTCATCCAATAATTACTGTTGACCATTCAAAATGCTTATGTATCCAAAGTAGGATCTTTTGGGGGATTCAATAAAAAGTATGCCACAAACCAATATCATACTGTATAGCAATTTTGCATATTCATGAAATACATAAGCTGATATTTTTACTCATACAAATATTTGGTTTATACAATTTTTATTTTTTAAGCTGGATAGGTGAAGACTGCTGTATAACTGAATTGAATCACTTTCGATACCATTTCCTGGGTAGAAACAAGAACTCAAGTACTGGTGTGCTTTTCGAGAGGCCGTGAGAAAATACCAATAGTGGGCACGAACCCACGACCTCTTTGGTGAAAGGTTGAAACCTATTCCACAGTGAGTCACAGCAACCAGGAAAGCAGCACACTTTTTTATTGTGAGCATTAACAAATATTAACAAGCATAATTGTTTATATCTATGAATAACGAAATTGTAGCTTTGTTCCCAACTACCTGATAGCAAAAACTGTTGACAAAAATGGTAGTTTTGATATCCCAAAAAATTGTAGCTTTGTTTCCCCAAAATGGTATCTTTGTTACCCTCAAATGGTAGCTTTGTTAACCTCAAATGGTAGCTTTGTTACCCTCAAATGGTAGCTTTGTTACCCTCAAATGGTAGCTTTGTTACCCTCAAATGGTAGCTTTGTTACCCTCAAATGGTAGCTTTGTTACCCTCAAATGGTTGCTTTTGTTACCCTCAAATGGTAGCTTTGTTACCCTCAAATGGTAGCTTTGTTACCCTCAAATGGTTACTTTGTTACCCTCAAATGGTAGCTTTGTTATCCTCAAATGGTTGCTTTGTTACCCTCAAATGGTAGCTTAGTTACCCTCAAATGGTTGCTTTGTTACCCTCAAATGGTAGCTTTGTTACCCTCAAATGGTAGCTTTGTTACCCTCAAATGGTAGCTTTGTTACCCTCAAATGGTTGCTTTGTTTATCTCAAATGGTTGCTTTGTTACCCTCAAATGGTTGCTTTGTTACCCTCTTGTTACCCTCAAATGGTTGCTTTGTTACCCTTAAATGGTAGCTTTGTTTTTCTCAAATGGTAGCTTTGTTACCCTTAAATTGTAGCTTTGCTTTGTTACCCTCAAATGGTAGCTTTGTTACCCTCAAATGGTTGCTTTGTTACCCTCTTGTTACCCTCAAATGGTTGCTTTGTTACCCTTAAATGGTAGCTTTGTTATCCTGAAATGGTAGCTTTGTTACCCTTAAATGGTAGCTTTGCTTTGTTACCCTCAAATGGTAGCTTTGTTACCCTCAAATGGTTGCTTTGTTACCCTCAAATGGTAGCTTTGTTACCCTCAAATGGTTGCTTCGTTACCCTCAAATGGTAGCTTTGTTACCCTCAAATGGTAGCTTTGTTACCCTCAAATGGTAGCTTTGTTACCCACAAATGGTAGCTTTGTTACCTTCAAATGGTAGCTTTGTTACCTTCAAATGGTTGCTTTGTTACCCTCAAATGGTTGCTTTGTTACCCTCAAATGGTTGCTTTGTACCCTCAAATGGTTGCTTTGTTACCCTCAAATGGTTCCTTTGTTACCCTCAAATGGTTGCTTTGTTACCCTCAAATGGTTGCTTTGTTACCCTTAAATGGTAGCTTTGTTACGTTACCCTCAAATGGTAGCTTTGTTACCCTTAAATGGTAGCTTTGTTTTGTTACCCTCAAATGGTAGCTTTGTTACCCTCAAATGGTTGCTTTGTTACCCTCAAATGGTAGCTTTGTTACCCTCAAATGGTAGCTTTGTTACCCTCAAATGGTTGCTTTGTTACCCTCAAATGGTTGTTTTGTTACCCTCAAATGGTTGCTTTGTTACCCTCAAATGGTAGCTTTGTTACCCTCAGATGGTAGCTTTGTTACCCTCAAATGGTTGCTTTGTTTCCCTCAAATGGTAGCTTTGTTACCCTCAAATGGTAGCTTTGTTACCCTCAAATGGTTGCTTTGTTACCCTCAAATGGTTGTTTTGTTACCCTCAAATGGTTGCTTTGTTACCCTCAAATGGTAGCTTTGTTACCCTCAGATGGTAGCTTTGTTACCCTCAAATGGTTGCTTTGTTTCCCTCAAATGGTAGCTTTGTTACCCTCAAATGGTTGCTTTGTTACCCTCAAATGGTAGCTTTGTTACCCTCAAATGGTAGCTTTGTTACCCTCAAATGGTAGCTTTGTTACCCTCAAATGGTAGCTTCGTTACCCTCAAATGGTTGCTTCGTTATCCTCAAATGGTAGCTTTGTTACCCTCAAATGGTAGCTTTGTTACCCTCAAATGGTAGCTTTGTTACCCTCAAATGGTTGCTTTGTTACTCTCAAATGGTAGCTTTGTTACCCCAAAATGGTTGCTTTGTTACCTTCAAATGGTAGCTGTGTTACCCTTAAATGGTTGCTTTGTTACCCAAAAATTGTAGCTTTCTTACCAACTACCTGATAGCAAAATCTGTGGACAAAATGGTAGTTTTCTGACCACAAAATGGTAGCTATGTTACCTGAAAATGGTAGCTTTGTTACCAAACCACCTGATAGCAAAAACTAAGTAGCTTTGTTACCATACTGTCTGATAGCATAAACTGTCCACAAGAATGGTAGCTTTGTTAATGTAAATGGTAGCTTTGTTACCATACTATCTGATAGCAAAAACTGTCCACAAAAATGGTAGCTTTGTTACCCTAAAACGTAGCTTTGTTACATACTATCTGAAAACAAAAACTATTGAAAAAAATGGTAGCTTTGTTCCCTTAAATGGTAGGTGCATTACCCTAAATGGTAGCCTGCACTACCCAACTACCTGATAGTAAAAACTGGTTTGTTGCCCTAAATGGTAGCATTGTTACCCTAAATGGTAGCTTTGTTACCCTGAAGGGTAGCTTTGTTACCCTAAATGGTAGCTGCGTTACCCTAAATGGTAGCTGTACATTACGGAACTTTCTGATAGTAAAATCTGTCAATGAAAATGGTAGCTTTGTAACCCTAAACAGTAGCTTTGTTTCCCTAAATTGAAGTTGCGTTACCCTAAATGGTAGCTGCGTTACAGAACTATCTGATAGTAAAAAACATTGACCAATATGATAGCATTGTAACCTTAAATAGTAGCTTTGTTATCCAAAATGGTAGCTGTGTTACCCTAAATGGTAGCTTTGTTACCCTTAATGGTAGCTGTGTTACCCTAAATGGTAGCTTTGTTACCCTAAATAGCAGCTGTGTTACCTTAAATGGTACCTGCGTTACCCTAAATGGTAGCTGTACATTACAGAACTTTCCGATAGTAAAAACTTTCGACCAAAATGGTGCTTTGTAAGCCTAAATGGTAGCTTTGTTACCCTGATTGGTAGCTTTGTTACCCCAAAATGGTAGCTTTGTTACCCTAAATGGTAGCTGCCTTACCCTAAATAGTAGCTGTGTTACCAAACTATCTGATAAAAACTGTCGACCAAAATGATAGCTTTGTTACCCTACCTGGTAGCTTCATTACCAAACTATTTGACTACATACTCTGTCGACAAAAATTGAAGCTTTGTTGCCATACTATCTGATAACAAAATCTGTCAACAAAATTGATAGCTTTGTTCTATAGTATGTCGATGTCGCAGTTGATGAGCCTTAAGTATAAACTTAATGCACCTGTTATTTTAATAAGATGTAAAGATTTATAAGTTTTTCATGCTAATATCATGCCTTAAATAAATATATTTGCAGACAAATATGTTTCAATATCATGCTTATCGCCTCAGCCAAGGTATATGGTCATGAACTCCAAATGCCAAACTCCTTCATACAGTAATACTAAATAAAACTAAAAATGGGTTTTACATAAAAAATGTGAAGTAGACCGTTTCTTTAGGATGTAATTCATATTTTTTAAGCATTTATGCAGTATTAAGTAAGGGTGTAATTTTGCATATTTATGAAGCGGTTTTATTCCTCTCAGAACATTAGCAAAGTTTCACCTGAGCATTCATACTGTATGAACCTACAAAATATCAATCAATCAAACATTCTTCTCTTCTTGTTTCAATAATGTTTTAAATATAAAGTATAAAATATGTCCAGTATTATTAAGAATTTGCTTTTTATATAACTGGGATTTATGTGGTAGCAAAACCACAAAATTTTGGAATTGGAAAGATAAGTAAAAACTTGGTAAGACACAAGTGTCGTAAGCAATGTGATCCACAAGTAAGAAATATTCACAATTGTACACAACAATATCAAGTTTATGTAAGTTTTTGACAATTTTCTTTTCTTTATGCAGTTGTATCATCTGATGTCAAGTCCCTCTAATGGGCGGTAAGTGTCAAAATGAATTGAGATGTTTTGTTCACCATGTCAAAATGATCTTGGATGTTTTGTCCACCCAGTCAAAATGACATGAGAGGTTTTGTGCACAGGATGTTTTGTCACACATTCACTCTACAGGGTGACGGAAAATAATTAAAAGCCAATAGCTTATAAGATCACTCTCGAGTCAGTTTCCTGGGACAAAAACCAGTACTGTGTCCTTTTTCGAAAGGCCATGAGAAAGTACCCCTGGTGGGGATCGAACCCTCAACCTCTTGAGTGAAGAGGCGTAAACCTATACCACTAGACCACTCACACCCTCATGTCACAAAGTGATCATAATATTGAAGATCATAGCACTCTCATGATTTTATGGCATACAACATAGCAAAGAACTGTTTGTTATTCATGTTCATCTAAAATTTATATAAGTTTGTATACTTACAGTAAAAAAACAACATAGATAGCAAACATGGACACCATTGACGACTATCTTAATATTAGGGGGGAAATAATTTGGCTCTGTAAAGTACATTTTGTACATAGATTGTGTATAACAGAATTGTAATTTAAATTTATGCTCTGAATAAGTGGTGTATAGTATTTTCTGCAGGCTTAACTGTCTAAAACATTGGAACAACACAATAACACTAAAAACAAGAGCACCGCGAAATGGAGCATTATACGCCCGAAGAAGATTCGGCTTGAGGTCCTTTTAATGTAGTGATGATTTGTATAAAGTTATTTGAAAATCGCTTTATTAGTTACCAAGTTATGGCCCGGACACGGAATTGCTAACGGATGAGTAACAAAGATGTGGCCCGGACACAGAATTGCTAACGCCCCCCCCATGGTGATTCTAGTCTTTAAGGTATGGACCTGGAAATTGCGCGCGACACATCCTTTTAATGTAGTGATGCTTTGTATAAAGTTATTTGAAAATGACTTTATTAGTGACAAAGTTGTAACGCCCCCCCATGGTGATTCTTGTCTTTGGGGTATGGACCTGGAAATTGCGCGCGACACATCCTTTTAATGTAATGATGCTTTATATGAAGTTTAAAAAAAAGGACTTTATTAGTGACAAAGTTGTGGCCCGGACACGGAATTGCTAACGCACCCCCATGGTGATTCTAGTGTTTGAGGTATGGACCTGGAAATTGTGCGCGACACATCCTTTTAATGTAGTGATGATTTGTATAAAGTTATTTGAAAATCGCTTCATTAGTTACCAAGTTATGGCCCGGACACGGAATTGCTAACGGACGGACAGACGGACAGACAGACGATGGAGGCCATAACATAATACGACCCTTCGGGCGTATAAAAAGGAGAATTTTGGGGTCATATATCAAAGGATTTGGAGAGCTCTGTGATACATACAGAAATCATTTTTTTGAAAGCTTTATACATATATTATACATCTATCATTCACTTAACATAGTTTAGACATACTGTAGAAATTTATATTCAAGAACAAATTGCATAACATGGAAAGATAAAAACTTAAAAGTTATAAAATACCTTGGCTAAGGCATTATGTTAATATTTTAATTGCCATACTGCAACATATGTGAATCTCATTAGCTATCACTGATGATGTTTTGAAAATGTTGAAAATGTGCAAGTCAGCCTAGTCAGAGGAAATTGTTTTTAATCAATGGTATGGGTGGGGGTGGGGGGATGGAGTGGGGGAATCAATTTAACCATTGACAACTTTAAAATAACGCGTGAATAAATCTGCTCAAACTCATCATGATTATAAAGAGGTCAAAATGATTTCTTTTTTATTTACAGTCAATTCTTATAACCTGCTAATTTCTCATTTTCACGTAATAGTGGAGTTTTCAGCTAAACAATGGCAAATATACTTGACCAGAAGTTCTCAACGGCATTGTCCAATACTTCATACCCTTGTCAGACAAAAACTACTATCTGTTGTTTTTTTGGCAAATTAAAACCAACATGATATAACTGAATGGCAAACATACCTAGCAAAATGTCCTCGAGAGCACCATGATAGACTTCATCCTTGTTTAACAACTTCTTGTCCTTAATTTGCCTATTACGCTGCTTCAACTCCGAAACCATTGCTTCCTGTAATATACAGTTTAAAGTTTTATTGTTGTTTTTTTTTCAATTGGTGCTGTATCCATGGCAACCTCTTTTTTTTGCAAATCTTTACAGTCAAATCTTGATTGTTAGTTTAAACTTATTTGTTTAACAAGAATTGAAAAAACAAATTATAACAAAATTATACTTATTTATTATAACTTATACTAAGTCACTCTTGTTGGCACGATGCTAATCGATGTATTGTCTTGTGTTGTAGGGGAAAACGGATTAGCTTGAGGAAACCCACTTGTCCAACTTGGTGACTACTAACCAAACTCACATGCGCCCAGACTGGGAATTGAACCCAGGTCAAATTCAAATTGTATTATTTTTTACATCAAGGCTCTCCATTCATGTCCAAAAAACAAGTAGGAATAAAATATGACAAAATTTTAGTAGAAAGTTGGATTTTCCCATTTCACCAACAACGGCAAGATTTGGTGTTGTACTTTTTTCAGGCATTACTCAGTTGATGACAGATGATTTAAGTTAAAGCTACTACAGACCTGAACCTGTTTCTTCTCTTTCTTGCTGGCAACCATCATCATCTCATCATGGCCGTACACAGAGTTTTCAAGTTTCCGTCGACGTTCATTGTCCACTACCGCTTGCTGTGGGAGAAAACAGAATGTCAAACAAACAGTCTAGACTTATAAAACATATATCTACAGAGAATCTTTCTTATTGGTGACTGCCATCATTTTAACAAAGCTGTAACGTTCCCAACACTTGTAACGTTTGTCGACGCTCGTTGTCCAATACCGTGCTGTTAGAGAAAGCAGGGAAAGTAGAACACCAAACAAAAGTTAACTTATAGAAGATAAATATTCATAAAATAGATTTCTTAAAACCGACCAGCACCACCAGCACCACCAGCACCATCATCATCATCATCCACCACCACCATCCAAGTTTCATATTTCGCTGTGAATTTCATCTTTTTTGTTGGCGAACACCATCATTCAATCAAGACTGTTCAACCTCAGGACCCAATTTCTCGAAACTTCTCAAGTCCCATATAACAGGATTGAGCTAAGCTCACTATTTTTATTTCTCAATAATTTGCGTTATATTTACTTCTTTAAGAGTTTTTACACTTTAGATAGTAATTATCTTAATGAATCACAAAAAAACTTTTTCATCAATCAAAAATCAATTTATATATTTTGGCTAGTGTAACAAGCTACTTAAGCCTTTTAAGCCTAATAAGTTTTGAGAAATTGGGGCTTGAGTTTTGGACTCAATGTACAGATGTGGTTGCTATGGGGAGAAGGACTCAACGTACAGATGTGGTTGCTATGGGGAGAAGGACTCAACGTACAGATGTGGTTGCTATGGGGAGAAGGACTCAACGTACAGATGTGGTTGCTATGGGGAGAAGGACTCAACGTACAGATGTGGTTGCTATGGGGAGAAGGACTCAACGTACAGATGTGGTTGCTATGGGGAGAAGGACTCAACGTACAGATGTGGTTGCTATGGGGAGAAGGACTCAACGTACAGATGTGGTTGCTATGGGGAGAAGGACTCAACGTACAGATGTGGTTGCTATGGGGAGAAGGACTCAACGTACAGATGTGGTTGCTATGGGGAGAAGGACTCAACGTACAGATGTGGTTGCTATGGGGAGAAGGACTCAACGTACAGATGTGGTTGCTATGGGGAGAAGGACTCAATGTACAGATGTGGTTGCTATGGGGAGAAACATTATGTGAAAGTCAGAGTTCCCTCTGATAAGTTTATGCCACTAGGATCCAGCGGGCCCAAGTAAGTCACCCCTTGGTAGGTCCAGGGTTGTGAATTTGTACTCATCAGAGGCTGAAGGTTTTTGTTTTGAAGCAACATAAAGATGCACACTTACACCCAAATAAGAAGTACCACAATTAATACAATTATTTCAATTTACCAAAAAGGGTGAATAAATATTGAAAACAATGATTATTATAAAGGATATCATGTTTAATTTGAAAGAAACATGCAGAAAACATGATGTTACTACCTTATGAGATGTTAATTGATAACTGTTATTGTTTTAGGACCAACGAGTCATTTAATATTTGAGTGTTATCAGCTATTAAATACATGGTTACAATCATGTCATGAGTAATTAAAATTTTCCATAAATGAATTATTTGGTAAGTAGTTAAAGGCTTATCACTCAAAAGTTGTGATTGTTATACATGTGTATGTATTGATTTTAAGAACGAGTGTCACTTTAAGAGTCTACGAATGTGTTAAACATATCTGTGCTAGTTTTAAAAAGTTACTAAAATATAGGCTAACAATTTCACCTAAAAGTCAAATAGACCCGCTGACAAGTTGTATATATTTGTAATTGAAGAACTTCAAGCCAGTCTTTTTCATTTAATAAACTTCTTTTATTTCTCATTATGATATGTTATTCATTTGATTATGGTAGTATCTCCATCAAGGGAAATATTGTTCCATCATGACCACGGCTTTTTAATTTAATTTTTAAATTCGGCTACTTCCCAAAAGAAAAAATATATGTATATTTTCCCAATTTATAAACACTTGTTTCCCCAAAAATATACAAAATAGAAGAATAAAAATTCACAAAATAAAAAGGCCAGCCTCTTCCCAATTTTCGCTGAAAACCCCTGAGGACCCTTAATACAATTCTGTTAGCCTCAGTTAACACCTTGGCAAACACATTTTTTTCATGTCATAAATAAATTTTACATTCAAAGCCATATTCGCTTATTTAGAATAAAACTTGCAACAATTATATTGGCAAAGGGAGACAACTCACCTTGAAAGCATTAACAAATCGGACAAATTGTGAGAAGAATGTGGATGGGGAAACTGATCTTGCACTCTCTCCGAAATATTCCACCACCCTGGAGTAGGCGTCCTGTAAAACAAAACATAAATTTCTTAGTTTAAATCAGTTATAAGTGGGTCAAACACACGAGTCCCACCTTCAAGTCATTCAAAAATGTGAGTAACAAACATGCTAGTTCTCCGATAGCTTATTATCATAATATTCATAATGTTAAATCTTGATGCCGGCTAACCCCATATAAATTAGGTATCATTTGGAACGTAATTGTGTGCTGACAACTAAATACCTAAATTTAAATTATATATGAAGTAATACATTTTGAACGTTAACTGATACATGAAGTTCTATTTATTACAGTTGTCCTTCAATTCAAATATGGAAAACAATGACTAAGTCTGCCAATCATAAAATGCTAAGAGAGTGTGAGTGATCTAGTGGTCTATGTGTCCAGTGCTGCTTGGTCAGAAAGGGCACTTTTGATGCGCATTGAATGATCCTTAATGGGGCACTTGCAAGGGTCAATGTTCAATTAAAATTGTGTATGTGTTGCAATCTCTTTCAATACTAATAGTTTGTAATGGATACTTAAAGCTGCACTCCAACAGATATACCGTTTTGACAACTTTATTTTTTGTCTTGGAAAGAACAATTGTTTGCGTAAACATCAGCAAACCAACCATAAAAGTTTGCTGACTAAAGATCAGATTGCAGATTTTCATATTTCTGTTCCAAAATTAATGTTTTATAGCTTAAACCATTACTAACTGTTTAAGAAAAATGCATAAAACATCAAATATTCATCAAAGAGGGCTCTGTCAAGCAAAAGGGCACAGCAGGGCAAAGTAAATACGCAGCAGTGTGCCGGCAAAGGACAGTAGGGTGCTCCCCCTGCTATTTAGGCCTAGCTGGAACACTGGTTGTCCTCCTCTCAACCAGGTGGTTACATGTTCAACTCCTACCAGAGGTTCCTTTTCAAAGCCTCTTAAAACAGAAACCAGTACTTGTTTCTACCAAAGAAACAGACTCAACAGTGTGATTCATAACAGCTACACAGCTGTCTTCACCATCAAGCAAAACAAATTGTTGTTGGTTGTTTGGTTATCATAGTGAAAAGTGCACTCCCTTTTAACAAAGGTATCCCATATCTTATTTCTAGTTCAGGCGTATGTGAGTGTGGTTTGTGGTCACCAAATCAGAAGAAAGTTTCCTCCGTGTACTCTGCTTCCAACAAAAGCACAGGACCATTCTCTCGTTAACAGAATGTTGTAATAAATTGTAAAATAATTAAGCATTAACCTTATCGATTGGTATACATGTAAGCCAATCAATGAACACTGTACCTGAGCAGTCTTGGCATCGCTGAGCAGTTTGCGTAGTTTGTCCTCAGAGTTAGCCAGGAAGTCCTTCAGTATCATGGGCTGGTCACGTGACCCTCTCCGAAGTTCAAACTCCTTACGGGTTAGGTCCATCCCCTTTTCCAGCATGTGAATGTCTGTGGTCATGTTTTCCATCGAAACTGGGGGGCAGAAAGAGCTTTTTTTTCAAATAGTCACCATAAAAGATATATTCGACATACCTGTGTATCTATACTTCTCGGCACAAGCAACTTACATGTTGTTTTAACCATTTTGGGAATGGAATCAGGCTTTTCTTATTGGAAAACATGCATCATTTTGATTAAAATTTGGTGTTCAAATTTTGCCAAGATATTGCTTAAACAGAAAGAAAAGACATAAAAAAATGATAAAGATTTTTTCTTTATGAAACTGCAGGTCCAATAACTTTATGAAATATATTTAAACAAGAGGGCCATGATGGCCCTGTATCGCTCACCTGTAGCTTTGCTAAATAAAGTGAACATTCTGACCTATTATACTAATTGACCTAGTGACCTAGTTATTGACCGCGAATGACCCAATATCGAACTTGACCTATATTTTTCTAGAGATGATCATTCTGACCAAGTTGAATTGAGTTAAGCCTAAAATTGTGACCTCTATTGTGTTCACAAGGTTTTTCTACTAATTGACCTAGTGACCTAGTTTTTGACCTGGGTTGACCCAATATGGAACTTGACCTAGCTTATGTTAAGATGATCATTCTGACCAAGTTTCATTAAGATAAGGCTAAAATTGTGACCTCTATTTTGTTCACAAGGTTTTTCTAATAATTGACCTAGTGACCTAGTTATTGATGCGTATGACCCAATATCGAACTTGACCCAGATTTTATAGAGATGATCATTCTGACCAAGTTGCATTAAGATTAGCCTAAAATTGTGACCTCTATTGTGTTCACAAGGTTTTTGTACTAATTGACCTAGTGACCTAGTTATTGATGCGTATGACCCAATATCGAACTTGACCTAGATTTTATAGAGATGATCATTCTGACCAAGTTGCATTGAGATTAGGCTAAAATTGTGACCTCTATTGTGTTCACAAGGTTTTTGTACTAATTGACCTAGTGACCTAGTTATTGACCGCGGATGACCCAATATCGAACTTAACCTAGATTTTATAGAGATGACCATTCTGACCAAGTTGCATTGAGATTAGGCTAAAATTGTGACCTCTATTGTGTTCACAGTGTATTTCTACTAATTGACCTACTGACCTAGTTTTTGACCCCAGATGACCCAATATCGAACTTGACCTAGATTTCATAGAGATGATCAGTCTGACCAAGTTTCATAAAGATTAGGTCAAAATTGTGACCTCTGTTGTGTTCACAAGGTTTTTCTAATAATTGACCTAGTGACCTAGTTATTGACTGCGGATGACCCAATATCGAACTTGACCTAGATTTTATAGAGATGATTATTCTGACCAAGTTGCATTGAGATTAGGCTAAAATTGTGACCTCTATTGTGTTCACAAGGTTTTTGTACTAATTGACCTAGTGACCTAGTTGTTGACCGCGGATGACCCAATATCGAACTTGACCTACATTTTATAGAGATGATCATTCTGACCAAGTTGCATTGAGATTAGGCTAAAATTGTGACCTCTATTGTGTTCACAAGGTTTTTCTACTAATTGACCTAGTGACCTAATTATTGACCGCGGATGACCCAATATCGAACTTAACCTAGATTTTATAGAGATGACCATTCTGACCAAGTTGCATTGAGATTAGGCTAAAATTGTGACCTCTATTGTGTTCACAAGGTTTTTCTACTAATTGACCTAGTGACCTAGTTTTTGACCCCAGATGACCCGATATCGAACTTGACCTAGATTTTATAGAGATGATCAGTCTGACCAAGTTTCATAAAGATTAGGTCAAAATTGTGACCTCTATTGTGTTCACAAGCAATTGTGAACGGACGGACGGACGGACGGACGACGGACGAAGAGTGATCACAAAAGCTCACCTTGTCACTACGTGACAGGTGAGCTAAAAAAACAACAACATTTTTGGGGTGATCAAGTTTATAGTATAGTATAAGGAGTGTGTTCAAAGTTAGGCCCAAAATTGGTCAGCATTTTTTTAATAATTGAGTTATTATTGAGTTTGATTATTTTTATCATAAGGGTAATAAAATTAATTGCTAGATTTTCATTCGTTTTTTTTTTTCATGGTTGCTGTGGGTGACAATCTATTTTTTATCATATGACTAATATGTATCCATGCTATTTCTTATTACATTAGGGACCAAAGACATGTGTTTCTAGACGACCCATGAACGGAGCCGTAACAATTCTCTTTTCTTTCTTTTTTACAAGTGAATGATATACATCAACACCATAGGTATACATAAAAGGGCAGTGTCGGATGGATATGCAAATAAAGACCATATTTCAACATTTTTAATTGATGATTCAACAAAATTTAAGGGTTGTCGGAAAAAATAGGGTGGGTGGGGATGAAAAACTAGCAATTAATTTTTAGTCTCCTCATGTGATTGTACAAACTTAAATACAAAAGCCACATACCTAGAGCTGCCTTTTCTATGAACCGGAGTTCAGACTCAAAGTTGAGTATGTCGCTAAACCTGAGCTGGACAGTGTCCACAAGGAAATGCATCAACGTCAGCTTCTTGTCTGCTGTCTTTGTGTCCATCAACTGGAAATAAAAGATCAGATTTAGTTTTCAGTTTCAAAAGTTTTCTCTATATAAAAAATTCTTGACATGATTTTAGCAATTCTACAAACACATACAAATGAATTTGAAATAAACTTTGGCTTAGATAAAAAAAATCCTTGACATAAGTGAAGTCTTTCTTGCCATGGATCAAGCATGTCTTGATATGGATCAGGCTATTATTGGCATGGATCAAGCATTTTTTGACATTGACTAAGCATCTCTGGTCATGGAAGAAGCATCCCTTCACATGGGCCAATCATCTCTTCACATGGACCAAACATCTCTTCACATTGACCAAGCATCTCTTCACATGGAGCAAGCATCTCTTGATATTGACCAATCAATTGTTGACCTGGACCAAGAATCTCTTGACACAGACAAAGCATCTCTTCACATGGACCAAGCATCTGTTCACATGGACAAAGCATCTTTTCACACAGACCAAGCATCTCTTCACATGAACCAAGCCTCTCTTGACACAGACCAAGCTTCTCTTCACATGGACCAAGCATCTCTTGACACAGACAAAGCATCTCTTCACATGGACCAAGCATCTCTTGACATTGACCAATCATTACTTGACGCAGACCATGACATGGACTAAGCAACTCTTGACACGGACCAAGCATCTCCATACATGGACCAAGCATTTCTTGACATGGACCAAGCATCTCCATACATGGACCAAGCATTTCTTGACATGGACCAAGCATCTCTGGACTTAGAACTCAGCATCTTCTGACATCAAGCCTTTCTTGAAATGTGCCGGGCATCTCTTGACATGGACGTTGCATCACTTGATAAAAATCAAGCATTTCTGGACATGGATCGAGCATTATTGATCAAGCAAGTTTACATGTACATGAATGATGAAGATTTTAAGTATCTTCCATGGCCGAGAGTGTAAGATAGGTTCATTCCGACCCGAGCGTAGGGTGTTTTGCGGAAACCAGGTTTACCGAGTTTCCGCAAAACACCCTGCGCGAGGGTCGGAATGAACCTATCTTACACGAGCAGCTATGGTAAATGCTTTTTCTCCCACCTCAGTTAAACAAAATTAAGTAAAAATGTATTTTTTTGCTGGAACTCTTTTGTGCTTAGTGAAAATAATTGCGTATGGATATGCAATTATTCCTAGTTGTCATGGATATGCGCACAGTGATACACATTATGTTAATAGCCAAATAGTTCTAGGAGAGTGAGGCATTATTTCTTGAAAGGTGCGTGAAACCTGTTTTATGGGGGAAATAATTAATTAGCGTTCTAAATATTGCCATAAGACAAGGTTTCCATGATGCTACAGGCGACAGTTTTCAACAAGGGAGGTAATTACTATGCGGCGACCATAAAAAAGGAGTTCCATACGGCCATTTTATCTTCGCCCGTGGGCAAAATAAGAATTTCTAGCATTGTTAAATTATGAGACCTACTTATCTGAGGTGGGAGAAAAAGTTTTCTTTTGCTAAGATCAAGTATTTCTTCACATGGATTAAGCGTATCTAGACAGATCAATCAAAAAGTTCAAATTTTCTATTTCTTTAACTCAACTTATTATTTTGCTGTAAAATATCTGATCTAATGACATTCGTATAATGTTGAATCTAATGACACACTGTACATGTAAATCGTTTGTAGATGAATGAACTCAAAATAGGACACTTAGTTGTGGTTTAACTATTGATTAATGCTCAAAAAAAAAAGTCAAATAGCTGATCCTAAAATAAAGTTTTATACTTTATCAATAGACAGTTTCTATACCTTGAAGCAATTTCAAACTCAAAAATGTTAAGACTGACTGACTGACTGCCTACACTCCTCTACGCCTCAAATATCTTCTGTCTAGCAAAAAATGAGTGTGAATATATCTATTCAATCATTTTCAATATCTGAGTCATATGTTTGAAAGTTGATGAGAAATAAAAATGAAGGTAAATCAACATTTACCGATTAAAATGAATATTACAAAACCCAGTAACTATCTAATGCTTTTATTTTCATCACAGCAAAAAAACCATATGGTTATACACTTAATACCTTGTGGAAACACCTGGGCCGGTATTTATAAACATCTGGAGTCATTTCCTATCTTAAGTTAACTTCTTAAGTTAAGTATCCCACCGATCATATGATATAATAGCTTAATTTTATCTAATATACTTAATTTCATTGGTTTTATTGAATATATAGATGCTTTAAAAAACAACAAGAACCTTATACATTTCCTTTAATGTGACTATGAAAATGTTAAGAAATCGACTTAAGTTAAGAAATGACTTTAATTTTTTTTTGGAAACCACCCAAGACATTTACTCAGCAATAGTTTAAGAGAAAAAAAAAATCAACCAGCAATGTCTCAAAATCGTACAGCGTCTGTCTGAAAACTGCTATGGCCTAGGTAATGCTGTAAATGACATGACTACTGGTTTATGGCCAGTTAAAATAATTATTATAAGTTATGGGGTTAGTAGTTGACCTGATATGGGTTATACGGGGTAAAGGAAACCGTATCGGGTTAGATGGATACCTGTTACCATGTTTAAATGTTAAATTTAATCATTAGAATATTAACCAGAATCGGAAAATAGATGCCATTATGGTCAATATAAAAATGGTGATCCAATATGAAATATATGGGGTCACCCCATGACCAGTCCTGAATATGGAATATATGGGGTCACCCCATGACCAGTCCTGAATATGGAATATATGGGGTCACTGCATGACAAGTCCTGGACAAATGGCAATGCATCATTTATGTTAAAGGCGTGATATTGATTGATACAGAAACTTTCAACTCCGCACTTAATACTCAAGATGCGCCCTCTGCTTGGAAAGAATGCAATGTGCCTGCAAGACAGCCACAGTACACTTGCAAGATTTTGCAAAATTTCCAACTAGTTTCAGATCATCAATGCGCCTTATCACAAATTGATGGATATGGTAAAGATTTTTTTAAACTTAAACCCCTACTACAAAGACACTACGCCCTTACCATGTCAAGACTCTGTAGTTTGAAGCCATACACCGCCCCTCTCTTGGCACTGTTCATGTAGTTACCAAACGCAAGGATAATCTGGTGGAAAAAAAGAAACAATAGTAGAAAGATTAAAAACATGGCATACATCTGTAATACAACAAACTGTCCACATTTGATCTAAGTCCCTTATAATATATCAGGATATGGCTTAGAGAACACTCTTTTTTTGAGATTTCCTCTAAATGGGTTTTGAGACTTTTTTACAATTTTTTTTAAAGATCATTATAAAAAAAATACTTGTAAAAGCAAATTGAAGCATTGTCTTAATACAATAAGATACAAGAAAGTTTCAAGTTTGAACAATTTTGAGAAGTCTGGACCAGTTTAAGAGAAAATACTTTCCTAGAAGTGAGAGCTGATGTTATTTGGGATTAAATTTTCACGGTTTTCGTTAATATAATTTCTTCTAAGAAAAATCTACCTTGTAAGTAAATGTTGACTTTACATAAACTTTACAATTTCATTGTTTTCAAAGAATATGATACCAGGTTATCAGTAACCTTGGCACTTAAACATATAAATTTCAACATTTTAAGTGAATATCAGTAAGTTTAAATACACACACAGTCAAAGGGAAACAAATCTTATACTAAACCATAACCAAGACTTTTACAGGGAAATTTTTGTATAGGCCTGGCCTTTTCATTTCGAGTAATTTTAACTCGTAAACTTTTTAAATTGGGAATTGTATTGTGCAAGAGCTTCAAGCTCATACTATTACAAACGAATACAACTATAAAATCAGCACTAACAATACTTCACAATCATTATTTTCATACTTTAAGGGGAGGAAACCAATATTAACAATGTTTAAATATTTTGATATTTTGTCTTTAATAATCTTCTAATGATCAATTTAGAATCGATGTATTTAAAATCATTAAATATGATATTATTTTATGTTTTAACTAAGTCTTAACCATTTTGCAAACACTATTTAACTTTCAATCTTATTTTAATGCATTTATTATTTTCCAGGTTCTGTGTTGCATTAATGATATGTGATGTGTGATATTTGATATTCATTTTGTCGCAAAATAGTTCTACATGCTTCTGTTGTAATTTATGTATATCTGATGTGAAATAAATTTCCTTCTTGTATCCTGTTCAACATTTGGGAATAAGGTAGCCAAATTTTGGCCTCTGCTTAGAAGGTGAAAAAACACCTTGGTCAGTATTCATAAAACATCTTAAGTCATTTCCCAATTTAAATAATTGTTATAAACTAGATACGGAAAGGAACTTTATTAGTTAATTCTACCGTTCCAATCCTTTATTTTATATGTTTGTAACAAATGCTGTATTGTTGTTTTTTTTGCATAATAAATATGTTTAAACTAAATAATTGTTAAAATTTTCTTAGTCAACTTGAAAGGGAAGTGTTTTTGAAATTAAGGTATGATTATTCAATAAAATCTCTGTTAATAAAGTATTTTCGATATTTTTAATTATTGTAATTTATGAAAATGCCTTAATATATGAAATGACTTAAGATGTTTTATGAATACCAGCCGTATTCAGATAACTAAAAGGAATATAGAAATATACCTCTACTTTTTTAAAGCATAGCATTGTAGCATAAAAATAACCTCAAAATCTCTAAAACGTACCTCCAAGAGCTTTCGAATTTTTGGAGAATTCCGTAATGACATAGAAGCTGCAATGATGGCATTGATTTGCTGAAAGAAATAATGCACAAATTTATTTTTTATTAGTATGAGCAAAATTTATGTTTGTTTAAATGTCTGGTAAACAGTGATACAAGACTGCTAACAATAGTTCAGATAGAAGTTTTTCATATTTACATTCAAAGATTGCTATGTAATGGCTATAAGTGTTTACTAATGTTTTCAGAAAAATGAGTTTTTCAGCAGTTTTCCACACAGTTGAGATTTGTTCTATTGTGAATTATCTTCTATGACTGAATAGAAGACATTGATACCAAAATCAGCTGATTCTAAGACAAAAACACTAGAAAATTGTCATAATTGTCAATCTGTGAGAATGCAGCTTTTAGAAGTAAGCAGAAAGAGGTGTATTTAAGCTAAAATATAATGTATAATGCTAATACAATGTATGTGATTGTTAAACTTTATCTCTGTCGAGATTGACATAAATTCTTGTGAAGAAAAATACTAGCAATTACACAGTATAAATTCACTTCAAATAAGTTTAAAAAAAACAAAATTCATTAATTATGATAATAGAGCACTCTTTGATTACATACAGGTAACATCATCAGACAAAATGGATAAAGAAAGTTCAGAAATGTCATGTGTGTACGTACAGGTTGTAGGTGATGAATATCATCATGGAAGTTTGCAATAAAGCTCATAACTTGCAGCCTCTGGGACAGTCGGTCAACCTTCGTCAACTGAAAATACAATACAATTAATTGTTAAACACCAGTCAGTTTCACAAGAAATTTGGTTTTAGATGTAAGACTTTTTTGGGTTGCTATTTACAGACCATAGAAGAACATGCAACAAAAGCTCTGTAGATATTTTAAGTGATGAACACATGTGCAGTTATAAAATCTGTTATGCATGTGTGTTCAAGAACCATTTATCATTCATGAGATACGAAAAATGACAGAAATCAGAAAAACTAAAACCGGACATGACAAATGACTGCTACACAGAGTTCCCATTGGCAATCACTTGTGAGTGTTGCCATTTTATACAGAATCGCAAAAGGGGTGACAATTTTTCAAATTTGGCCATTAATAAGAACAACAATTTTTTTACAATACATTGTTTTAATGACATAAGTGGCATACTAAGCAGCCTGCATGATAATCAATTCAGTCTCTGCAGTAAATCAAGTATGCTGCTAAAGCAACATATTCGATAACTGGGTTATCAAGTTACAGATGGGTTAATTACTTCAGATTTTTTTTTGCTTTGGAGATTAACAATGACATTCTTTGATCGTTGTGGCTCCCAGTGGCAAAAATCTAATAGCCAGATCAAATGCTGCTGATCTGTGATAACTTCTATGAAGACAAGGTAAGAATGAATGATTTTTACGGTTATGATGCAAATTGAAGAAATGAATTTTCAATTATCATCAGTTTGTCATGTAGGTATGAAGCAAAGATGGTATGTATTCAGCGTTTTTTTCTCAAACATGCATTTCTGGTAAAAATGTTTTTTTCAGAAACAATAGGCCTAGTAAAATAAAAAACGTTTGTTAGAGTCCCATGCTGTCCAATCTCCTGCAAAATTACCAAAAATCCAGAACTCTGTCTACCTAATAATAACATGTATAAGTATGTTTAAATGAAATCTAAGGCTTTTCATGAAGCTGACATGAGGTGCTTTTTTAGGTTTTTTGGTTGATTTTACTGTATAGTCTTTTTCCTATACTTTCATTCTCACTGTAATGGAATCATTTTTAGCAAAAATAAAACAATCACAAAATTTATGGAAACTAAATGAATAGCATATTTAAATAGTAGCATACCTGTAGCATGAACTTGTCTTCATCGGAGAGCATGTCCACAGGTTTACGATCCCTCTCATACATCTTGAAAGCTTTTATCTGGAATGGTAATACCATGTCAATGTTTAAGGGATTTGTTTGCAGTTATAAATGTTGATGATTATGTTAAATGGGATTATGAAAACAAGTGTTTTTGTTTTTTTTGTTCTTTCATCAAGTAAACAGAATGGTACCAAGTTTCACCTAAATATATTCAATGGTTTCTGAGTGATGGGCAAGGCCCATGTTTTTCCACAATTATGACTATTTCTCTGATAACCAGACAGACTAACAACAGCACATTCAGCAGATGTCAAAGACGTCAAAGAGGGGCAAAGCTTGACATTCATAAAAACCAGGTCTTTGGACTTTTCTATAAATGTGAAAGGCAGACCTTGGGGCCTTTCTACAAACGGGAAAGCCAGACCAATGGGGCTTTCTACAAATGGGAAAACCAGACCAATGGGGCTTTCTACAAATGGGAAAAACAGACATTTGGACCTTTCTACAAACGGGTAAGCCAGACCAATGGGGCTTTCTACAAATGGGAAACACAGACATTTGGACCTTTTTACAAACAGGAAAGTCACACCAATGGGGCTTTTTACAAATGGGAAAACCAAACATTTGGACCTTTCTACAAATGGGATAGGAAGACCAATGGGGCTTTCTACAAATGGGAAACACAGACATTTGGACCTTTCTACAAATGGGATAGGAAGACCAATGGGGCTTTCTACAAATGGGAAACACAGACATTTGGACCTTTCTACAAATGGGATAGGAAGACCAATGGGGCTTTCTACAAATGGGAAAAACAGACATTTGGACCTTTCTACAAATGGGATAGGAAGACCAATGGGGCTTTCTACAAATGGGAAACACAGACATTTGGACCTTTCTACAAATGGGATAGGAAGACCAATGGGGCTTTCTACAAAGGGGAAACACAGACATTTGGACCTTTCTACAAATGGGATAGGAAGACCAATGGGGCTTCTACAAATGGGAAAACCAGACATTTGGACCTTTCTACAAACGGGTAAGCCAGACCAATGGGGCTTTCTACAAATGGGAAAACCAGACATTTGGACCTTTCTACAAACGGGAAAGCCAGACCAATGGGGCTTTCTACAAATGGGAAAACCAGACATTTGGACCTTTCTACAAATGGGATAGGAAGACCAATAGGGCTTTCTACAAATGTGCATATTGTCTCTGCATGTTCTCCAGTCGGGTACCATCGAAAAGAAGTACTAAAATAGGAGCTTTTATGACAAAATAATAGAAACTTTTTTAATTCACAGAAGATCTCACCTCTTGTTCATTTGGAAGCACTGTTTGGAAAATGTCCACCATGTCAATCGATAATACTTTGAGGTCAATACTGAAAACAAAGAATACACCAAATAAACATAACAGGATATTTTTGTAGGTAAACCAGTGTTAAATTTCTTTCAGTGTTGCAGGGGGCCACAAGGCATGCAGCATTACTGGCCACGCAGTGTGCATGAATATCAGATTTTAAGATCTGGGCTGGAAGTACTTGACTGATCTTTTTTGGAAAATTTTATTCTTGCATACTGGACATGTGTTTAGGGTCAAGTGACCAGTGAAGAAAACCCCGTCTTACATCCCCAATGTCAAATGTGTCATGTGCAACAATGAGCCACTTCTTATTTCTTTTATTGTTTGGTTTATGAATAGTACTTTATGCCATTTCAAGAAAGCGCAATCAAATATATAAGTATTCGAGTCTTTTAATTAAAAATGAAACTAAATAATAATCAAAACCCGATTTTGAGAGCATATATTTCAAGTCAATAGCGGTTTAAAAGCGCAATGCTTCATGCTGTCAATAAACAACATCGCATGAGCTTTTTGGTGAAATGGATCAAAAAGCGTTTTCTATGTCAGCTTTTTCAAAACTTGTTATTATTGATCATTTAAGGTATGCAAGAAAAAATATCAACAATGTTTTCCCGGTCTGGATCAAAAATATGATCCTCAGGCAAGCTGCGTGGCCGATAACTTGTCAAGCCACGTTTTGGCTTACACTCGAGTCAGAATTTTCAATCCAGACCGAAAACACATAAGATACTTATAATCTTTTGTTTTGGGTAAATATAGAAAAAATAAAATCAAAGTTGAAAGTAGAATTATTCTTTTGTGCTCTATTATTTTTATTTAACATTGAATATACATGACTACTCACTTTACAATAGCTCTGATAATCTCATCGTTGCTCAGCTCAATTTTTCTTCTCGTGATGGCTGAAAAAAACAACAGAAATGGTATTCCAAAAGCCGTAGGAAAAATATATGGGTCAGTAGGTAAAGTAATACTTCTCATTTCAGGTCTTATAAACATGCATATTTCCTCTATAGACTGCGAATCCCTTTTGGACCTTTTCGAATCACCAAAGGTAAAAAAAGAATTTTTTTTTTTTTTGAGAAAACTAATTTGGTTGGTAGTAAAAATAATAAGGTCCGGTAACATTTTTTCACACCTTATTAATATCTGCAAAAACAACCCTTTGTGTTAAAATAATAAAAGTATGTGTTCCTATTAGCAATCTTAATTCTAACAGCTATTCTGAATTTAGTTTATCTCATACAAACATGTATACTTACCCACATTCCTCATCCTATTGGGTTCAAGCAGTGTAATGGACTCAGGCTTTTTCCTCTTGAGGGTTTTGGGCGTAGTGTCACCGCCCTTTAAGCCGCCAATGACACCCAGTTTAAACGTCTCTTCAAACTCATTGAAGTCTATCACCTAAGCAAAAGAGCAGTCAATTTTTACAATTATTTTCATACCTTGGAAAGCTTTTAATTCAATTATTTTCATACCTTTGAAAGCTTACTTTAAAAAAAAAAAAATTGACACCTTTCGCAGTTAAGATGCCAGTTCTCATCAAACCTTCATTTGACCAATAAGCAGATTATTTATTGTCATTAAATAATAGCACATAGTTGTATAATCCAATGTATAACTTTGACCATCTCTGACAAACAACCTACAAGCAGTTACCAGGTTAAAGAAAAAGTCCAATTCTTGTGATGTTAATTAAGCATAGAAATTATCATACTTAAACCAGAGCTTCTTAAAGTTTGGAGCCTAAATCGAAAAAGAACAACTTTCAGACCGATATTTTAACCATTTCCTGTTCCTGAAATCGGTCAGGCGTGGTCAAAATTGGTCCAGACCGGCAAATTGCCGTTTTTTAGAAGCCCTGACTTTATCAATTGAATTCATTATCTATACATCACATATGTCTGAAAAAAGCAAGAACACCCACAAAAAAAGGCTCACCTGTTTTTACTCCATCAAACAAGTGGCTTATTTCAGCCAATATATTGACCAAAAGAAATAGGCATAGACATGTACGTGATTGAATTTGTCATTACTAGCATGCGTGCAATGTGCGAACGTTATGTGATTCAACGCTATGGCCAAGATAAAAGAAATATATAAGATATATAGATAAAACAGAAACCAGAAGATAAAAGTTCTTCTAATATTCACGACAATAACTCCTACAGTGACACCAGAGGTATACCTCAAATAATTAAATCTAAAGCCAGCCTACCCTGTACAATTTCTCGTCATCAAGGTCAGCAAACACAGTTCCCCGCACTTGCTGTGGTCTCATGGGCGTCCAGTTGAGAACCGGTAACCGGTACTTGGTTTGGATCTTTTTCTTAATGGTCATTGCTGTAACATTCATGCTTATTTCATATATGTTTTTAAATCTCAATACAAAGATGTTTTACTGCTTTGTTTGTTCAGAAAAGTTATAAATACTAACAGTCCTGTACTTTACCAAGAAAACAAAATAATAATTGATACATTCAAGTGAATCAATTTGACTGCTGCTATTATTTTCAAAATATAGGTTAATATTTTTAAGAAATTTGTTTGTTTTAATGTAATACATTATCTTAAAATAAATGCATATCTTAAAAGTTTTGAATTCATTATTATCTATGAAAATACAAGCTATACTCACAGTTTGGTCCAGGAGGCCCAGCTCCAGGTGCAGGTGGGGGTGGAGGGGGCGCCATTCCCCCTGGGGCTGGAGGAGGAGGAGGTGGGGGAGGTGGCATCACAGGGGCAGGGGGTGGTGGCGGCGGTGGTGGGGCAACTACGGCCCCTGATGCACCAGCGGCACCTGCTGCTCCCACGCCAGATCCTGTTGATAAAGAAGAGGATTAATAAGGCAGAGATCTCTAAAGATACAGAACAAAAAGTATGGAATAATCAGTTTTCAGTCTCGTAAAAGCTGCAAGTTTATTGCGCTGTCTGTGATATTGATTGAATAAGTGTCTCAAACTAGTTAAATTGATTCCTATTAGCGAGGCACACTAAAAAAAACATTGGTCAGATTGTTCAGAACTTTGATAAAGCTAAGAACGTGATTACCGCCATGGTTGTCTACTTGCTACCTGCTAAAACACTTCTCTCAAATCTTATTAAGAAAATCATAAGTGTATCAATGAAACTTCCGGAGCAATAAAGATTTGAATTTAGCAATGATGGCGTTAAAAACGTTGTTAGCTTCATTTCTGCACAATCAGTCCATTCAGACCCATCAAAGCACTGCAAGTCACTGCCAACATCACAGTGTATTAGCCAAGGGCCAATTTCATTTCAGGATCTTAGTCAATCTTATTATAAATATGAAAATCTGCAATCTGATCTTTTGTCATCAGTCTTTTGTCACTGGTTTGCAGATATTTTCGCAAAAATTGCTCGTTCCAAGACAAAAATTAAAAAAAGGTGTCAAAATGTTCAATCTCTGAGAGTGCAGCTTTAAGTCAATTCTAAACTTAAGTCAAATTCATAAATTTTTGTAGTCAAATTAAAAGAAAAGTATGAAAGATTTTAGAATACTAGAACTCCGCGAGTCGGATGTGTCGCCTGACGAATTATTTACTGTCGACAAACGTTAAGCCAGGAGCAAGCAATTGGTTATATAAGCAAAAATGAGCACAATAAATACTGAAGTCAATGACATTGAGAAATAATTTGAAGATAATGGATTAATACGTTTTCAGGTGTGAAATGAGCATCTCTGTTTTGCTTCTGTCTAAACTGCTATCCAGACCGGTAGTTTCAGAGGAGATGTTCTTTAAGCAGTTGTTGACGAAAGACGACGGACAAAGACCGATCACAATAGCTCACCTTGAGCACTTCGTGCTCTGGTGAGCTAAAAAAGTGTGCAAGGTAAAGTTAAACATGAAAATTAACAAAGGGCAATAACTCTAAACATATAGATGCAAGAGTTACGGTTTTTGTGCACTGCACTTTCCCTCAATCAGATATACCTACGGAAGAAATTTCAGGTTGATACTTCCTATAGTTTACGATATATGCCACGGACAAAATCAAAGCATGAAAATTAACAAAGGGCAATAACTCTAAAAATATGGCAGCAAGAGTTACGGTTCTTGTGCACTGCACTTGCCCTCAATGAGATCTATCTAGATATGAAGTTTCAAGTTGATACCTCTAATATTCTTCAAGATATGCCCCAGACAAAACTTTAAGCATGAAAATTAACAAAGGGCAATAACTTTAAAACTAAGAAAGCAAGAGTTACTGTTATTGTGCACTGCACTTGCCCTCCATGAGATCTATCTACATACGAAGTTTCAAGTTGATAACTCTTATATTCTACAAGATATGCCCCGGACAAAACTTTAAGCATGAAAAATAACAAAGGGCAATAACTCTAAAAAATATGGAAGCAAGAGTAACAGTTCATGTGCACTGCACTTGCCCTCAATTAGATCTATCTACATATGAAATTTCAAGTTGATACCACTAATAGTTTAGGAGATATACCCCAGACAAGCGAAAATGGGACGCGGACGCCGCCGACCCCGCCACCGACGCCGACAAAAGTAACCCCTTTATGTCGTCTTTTCAGGTGACACAAAAAGTATATTTATTCAATAACATCAATAAAAAAAATAAAGCATTTCAGATAGTATTAAGCTGTTTTATCAAATGACCAGCGAGATGCTTAACTTAGGAAAATGACTTAAGTTCTGAAATGAGTAGAGATATTTTATGAATATCAGCCTAGGCCCCTAAGTGATGGGCCCTTACTATACATAATCGTAAGGACATAGCCACTGAAACTGGTGTACTTAGTTTTCTGGGAAAGTCTTGTACAGTTCTTTCCTGTTGACCGAAGGCACTATGTTTTAACATGACTTGCCACCAGCAAGGACAACAAGTGCTTCAACAATTATTTGCCATTTTTGTCCTCAACAAAAACACCAACATTGGAGCTTATTAAGACCCAACATTGCAAGCTGAATGTTCCTTACCTATGTTCTTTTTAAGGTTCTCAAGTTCCTGCAGTTTTGCGTCGAGTGTGCTGAGTTGTTTTTGAGACTCTGATTCTTTCTGGTTGATCGCTTCTCGAAGGGCGGAGTTCTCCGCTTCACCCTGTCGTAAGGACTCCTGCAATGTATTCAATTTCAGATAAATGATCATGGACTTTAATGTGCTCAGTGAAAAGCACCATTTTTCAAGGAATACCATTTTAATTCCAAGCACAAGGTAACTGAGCTACTGGCAGGCACTGTATTTCAATGTTTTAGATTTGAAGTGGCTGGTATTTGAAACCACAACTTTCCAGCTGTCTTGCTAGCACAGCGGTTAGTGCAACTGCTTCTCACCTAGAGGACCTGGATTCAATTCCAATCATTGTAAAATAAATAAATTCGAACTATCCACTAGGCAATTTCAGTTAAAGTTTTTATCTCTCTTGGTTTCGCATAAATATGCTCCTTGCGGGAAGACAAGGTCCAAACATCCGTTGTTAAAATTATATGAGCCAAACACTCTGATCAAAGGGAGAGTAGTGCAGAAAAGAATTTACTACGGTATTTGTGAATAAATCGACTCCTGAAAAACATACAATTCATTGCAATTTTATCTCGCTACTCTAAACTGTACCCATGCCTATGGTAGGATGACTATTTCATATCTAAAAGGTCACATTGTAGGTTGATACCAAGATTTTTTGTGTTTTTTTTAATTTTAATGCATTACCATGTTTAAGTTGATGTTAATGATCATAACAAAACAAGAGCTGTCACAGTATGTGACGAATGCCCCGAATGTGACATTGACCTACGAACAAGGTCAGTACATGAAAAGTTGATCTTGCCTTTACGTGTCAAATACATATGGCAAGTGATTTTAAATTGCCTTTGAACATTCAAAAATACCACCTATACTTGACAACCTACACTGTTATGTCCTTATATTCAGAATTCCCTTGTAAATAAACACTTAGTGTATCTTTCACCTTAGAGGTAGGGACATGGGTCTTGCACACGACACGTCGTCTTCGTATGTGGAACACATGTAGCAAGTTATTTTAAAATCTGTCCATACAAGAGAAAGTTACAGCCCGGACACGACAACCTATACCCTATGTCCTTGTATGCAGCACTCCATTGTGAGAAAACACTAAGTGTGACCTTGACCTTTGAGGTAGGGACACGGGTCTTGCACGTGACACGTCGTCTTGGTATGTGAAACACATGTGGCAAGTTATTTTAAAATCTGTCCATACAAGGGAAAGTTACAGCCCGGACACGACAACCTATACTCTATGTCCTTATATGCAGCACTCCATTGTGAATAAACACTAAGTGTGACCTTGACCTTTGAGGTAGGGACACGGGTCTTGCACGCGACACGTCGTCTTGGTATGTGGAACACATGTGGCAAGTTATTTTAAAATCTGTCCATACAAGGGAAAGTTACAGCCCGGACACGACAACCTATACCCTATGTCCTTATATGCAGCACTCCATTGTAAATAAACACTAAGTGTGACCTTGACCTTTGAGGTAGGGACACGGGTCTTGCACGCGACACGTCGTCTTGGTATGTGGAACACATTTGGCAAGTTATTTTAAAATCTGTCCATACAAAAGAAAGTTACAGCCCGGACACGACAACCTATACTTTATGTCCTTATATGCAGCACTCCATTGTGAACAAACACTTAGTGTGACCTTGACCTTTGAGGTAGGGACACGGGTCTTGCACGCGACACGTCGTCTTGATATGTGGAACACATGTGGCAAGTTATTTTAAAATCTGTCCATACAAGAGAAAGTTACAGCCCGGACACGACAACCTATACTCTATGTCCTTATATGCAACACTCCATTGTGAACAAACACTAAGTGTGACCTTGACCTTTGAGGTAGGGACACAGTCTTGCACGCCACACGTCGTCTTGGTATATGGAACACATGTGGCAATTTATTTTAAAACCTGTCGATACAAGGGAAAGTTACAGAGCCGGACGGACGGACGGACAGACGGACGGACGGACGGATGGACGGACGGTGCGATTTTAATATGCCCACCTTCGGGGGCATAAAAAGCATATGATTTAGGTCAAGATAAAAAAAAATATAAGCAATCTTTTGGCGCTTTTTTAATTTTGGAATTTGTGGTCACTAATATTTGAATTTAAAAAAATTATTTGTTTTATTTGACTTAATATTTTTTATCTAAAAACTAAATCATATGCATTTCTTTTTGTTTTGTTTTATCATTTAAGTAAAATGAGCACAACATGATAATGCATTTAAATCATTTTTTTTCACAACAATCCTTTTAAATGTCAGGAAGTATTGCAATATTCTTTGACAAAAGTTTATAATAATAATAATAATTGACATTTTGCTAGGGTTTTTTTAAAACAAAGATTTATTCAAATTTGCACATAAAATGTCAAATCACCTTGCTATCCTTAATACTGATCTTACAAGATTTTTGCGGTAAACATGCTCGTAAGGGTATAATATCATGTGTACTTACCCGAACCTCCTCCAGGTCTGTAAGAGTATCAGACAGCTGTTTCTCTAGCTCCACAGTCTTAGCCATCATCTCTTCTTCAACATCTTGTAGTCTCTCATTCACCTACCAAACACATGAATATTCCATTAAAAAAAACAATAGTCCTGAAACTCTCCCGGCCTTTACCAGACCAAACACTGATTTTCTATACTAGTTATTTACTTTTATTTCTGAGTCTATTATAATATGATGATACAGAGATTTTGATAAATCATTTTTACCAGACCTATTCAAATTTTACCAGTGGGTCAGATGGGTTGTGTGAACATGGAATGCTTGTCAAATTTTCCGGATTTGTACATGATTATGATGGTATTTAAATAGAACTGAAGAAAAAAACTAAACAAAAGGAGCAAACTCCCATGTTCATCTGTTGTTTGTTTCAGTCAAAAAAGGGGCATAATCAGACAAACATTTAAGGCTTTTTTATACATGAGCCTATTGTCTTCAGCAACAGGTGTATTAAGTTTCATTTGAATATCTGAAATATTTTTTGTGTAATTGCAAAGATCAAAGTTTTTGCCACCTTATGTCACTGAAAACATCACAAGCTTCACTTTTTTCTCCAAAAAAACAACAGACACCCTTAAAAAATCATTTCAAAAATAGATTATAACAATTCAAGAAAATCATGTACAATGTCACATATTGTTGAAAACATCAATAGTAACAATAAATACGCAATCAGTAATCATTTCCTTACCCGCGAGACCTCATCTTCTAGTTCAGCAGCCTTCTCAAGAGCTTCAGTTTTTGTCTCTGAGTCTTCTAACAGCGCAGCGACATCTATCATATTGTCTAGGTAGGCATGTACCTGAACAGCTAATCTGTCACTCTCCGTGTGCTTAAGTTTCTGGTAAATTGGAATAATTTTAAAGTAATGATTTGTAAAATGAAATTACATACTATTTCTGACTTTTTAAAAACATTTAGTGTTACAAATATGACAAAGTATCAGTCATAATGCTAGAATATGTTTATTATTAACATTTAATAAGTAAGTTAGGTTCAACATTTTCAATTGTACGAACATAAGCACCAGAGTATATTACTCATAAGAATTTGACCCATAAAAGAAGTTGTACGAAAAATCTAGGTCAAAGTGTTCATTTGTTAGCCAGTGAACACAAAAAAAAATCATCTTTGAACAGCATTTGTCCTTGAAAAAGCCTAATTGAAGGTCAAGGCAAATGTCTATGTATATGATAACATGTGAACGCCGATATCCATCTGCCAACATCATTTGACCTTTAATTAAGGCTTGTAAATGGTCAAAGTATTCCTTTATATCAGCATGTGAACAGAAAAATCCATCTTTAACAGCATTCAACCTTGAAATAAGCCTTATAGAAGGCCAAGGCCAAAGTATTCAAGTATGTTTATCTTTCAACAGAATTTGACCTTGAAATAAGCCTTATAGAAGGCCAAGGCCAAAGTTTTCAAGTATGTTTATCTTGCAACAGATTTTGACCTTGAAATCAGCCTAATAGAAGGGCCGACGAAACCTATATTTCTAGTTTCTCACCTCGAGATAAGAATCTAAGCCGATGATGGAAAATTCATGTTGTAAGTGGACCCGGAAGTTCATATTCTCTACAGAATGTACAACTATGTTGACAAACTGCATACAAGCAACCTGCAATACATATACATATAATTCTCAATAGGTTCAATCAATGATTCTAAATATAAACATTAATATATTAAAATGTTATGAGGTGCACATATATATAATGTTATATAATTAAAGAATAACAACATTGACACCAAAATGCATTATCTATGAAACCAACATTAAAACACTGTTTTCTTTCAGGATTAAGTTGATCTTGTCCATTATGTACCAATATTCCTAGAAATCTTATCAGTCCTGGCCCCTATTTCATGAAACTTCTTAAATCTCTTATAAGAGGATTAAGCTAAGCCCATTATTTATTTTTTTTCTATAATTGGTGTTATATTTTACTACTTTAAGATATTTTAGACTTAAAATATGAATTGCCTTATGATAGTCACAATAAATCATTTTTCATTTATCAAAATCAAATTTAAGCATGTATTTTGGATTATTGAAATAAGCTATTTAAGCCTGTTAACCTAAAGAAGTTTCGAGAAATTGGGGCCTATTCAGTAACCCTGTTTAAAAGTTTGCCCAAATATCTGTAGTAATATCATAACATGTATTGAAAGTATGAAAGTATTGTCTGCTGCATATGCCAGCCTATGAACTTTTTATCACTATCCTGTTACTAACGCAGTTCAAATCGAATGACAAAGACTTTTTGTTGAACATTTAGACATTTCCTGTAAAGTGAAAAAAATTGGCAAATTTGTTTTACCCCTACTAATGATTTGTAATACCTGCATTCTGGTTAGGAAAACATTTTTCTCAAAAATTGCTGTTAAAAATCAATATGAGAGAGGACCATAAAAAGAAGAATTTTGACATCAGTTTTTTATAACAATGTGACATTGGATATAATCAACCTGTCTCATTTCCTCATGAATTATAAACATACCATGAAATCTATGTGGAATTCCTCGTAGTTTTTGAAGTAATCCATAAGAGTCTCAAACCGATGCCTCTCCGCACAAACCTGGAAAATCATAATCATGTGAATAGTCAACTTGAGAAATGTTTTCAACATCCAGAGAATTTTTTACTTAGTTTTCACTGATTGCGTCAAGGACGTTACCTAAACAATTACCAATTGTAATATCAGGGATGTAAATGATCTTGCAGCTGATGGGCTGAAACCATTTTGGCCATGGCCGCCATACTTTACTTTGTGTGTTCCCGATCAACCAAAAAACCCAACCAGAAAGTTGTTTTTAAGCCTCTCTGATTGTCATTTTTTTCTTTTCCTTCTTCGTTACGGAATTAATAGGAGGGTAGGAAGTAAATAAAATAACTAAACACAACCTGACTATCTAAACAGAAACATGAGAAGGGAAATGCCAAACAAACTTTTGATAAATTGAGGCCTTATGATACCTTCTAAAGGGACTTGACACCAAATGATTAAATTGCAAGAATAAGAGAAAATTGTCAAAAACCTAACATAAAATTGACATTGTTGTGTACAATGCATTAAATCTTATTTACTGAAGTATCACATTGCTTACGACACATGCATCTTTCGCAGTTTTTTCGCATTTTTCCAATTCTAAATTTACTGGGGATGTCTACCATGTAAATCCCAGTAAGTTTTAAAATAGCATTCAAATTTATCTGTACTCATTAATTGATGATTTGAACTTAAAAACCATTACGCACTATTTTTAAAATGGGGAAACACAGACAAGACAGCAACATGATTATTGCATTTATAATTTTAATCATGTAAAAGTTGTATTTATGGCCTCCTACTTCCTCGCATTGACAATTCTAGGCTTGTTTTGAGAAAATACTATATTTGCCAGTTTTTTTTTTAACATCTGGTGTCTAGTCCCTTTAAAGTGTGATAGATGAATTAGGAGGAAAAATATAGCAATCTTTTTCTTACAAAGTATCAGTTAACAAAATATATTTCACATCAACATCAAAAAAATGCTTTACAAAATGTATTGCTACACAGTCATGGTACAAGGTATGATTTATTTCCTAATAAACCGAAGGGATTCACAGTTATTGTACCTCTTTGAAGTTGTCGAATGCAGACAGGATAATCTCGTGTCCTCCACTCACAAGACAGACCGCAGCTAACAGCTCTAAAACTAGAGCCTTGGTCCTGAAATATACAAATACATGGTATTACTGAAATGGCCTTTGTTGGAACTAATAGTATAAAAGTTTGATTATTCTGGGAAAAAAGGATAGCCAAACCTTATACTGCATCAATATTCATGTTCAACAAATACTTCTAGGCTAATTCCCTATTGCCTTAGGTGTGTTTCAGGCATCCTAATGTCACCTTATTTATTATCCATGACTACGAGATTCCTGTAGTCAATTTTCCCAGGGTATTAAATGAGTTACACATTATATATCAACCCGGTACCGAGGGTATGAAACACATACACCATGATCAAAAACAATGCTTAAATTGTCAGTTTAATTTAACACATGTTAAAATCTCACCTAATATGGTCACCTTTAGACTGCAAGGCAAGAACCGATTTGTTCACCTAATACCTAATTTCAGGCAAGTACAATTTGTTCACCAGATACATAATTTGAGGTAAGTAAAATTTGTTCACATCATACCTAGTTTAAGGCGAGAGCAATTTATTAAGCTCAGACATAATTTAGGGAAAATAAAATTTGTTCACCTCTTGCATTTTTCAGTCAGGCTAAAAAATGCAGCTAGTGTTCTGTACTGTTACCAAAAAGCATAGTCTTATTTCTCTCTCAGGGTCTCTAAATTGTACTATAGCAATAGTTATCCCTTGAAAATTTCTCACCTCATACTCCTATGGTTGAGACTGAGAGCGATACAGTTGATGGCGTGAGTGTGGGCGATCACCAGGTTGAAACCATACTGAAATACACATACACATAAATCAGACTGGGAGTGATACAATTGATGGCGTGAGTGTGGGCAATCACCAGGTTGAAACCATACTGAAATACACATACAATAGTCAGACTGAGAGCGATACAGTTGATGGCGTGTGTGTGGGCGATCACCAGGTTGAAACCATACTGAAATACACATACACATAAATCAGACTGGGAGTGATACAATTGATGGCGTGAGTGTGGGCAATCACCAGGTTGAAACCATACTGAAATACACATACAATAGTCAGACTGAGAGCGATACAGTTGATGGCATGTGTGTGGGCGATCACAAGGTTGAAACCATACTGAAATACACATACACATAAATCAGACTGGGAGTGATACAATTGATGGCGTGTGTGTGGGCGATCACAAGGTTGAAACCATACTGAAATACACATACACATAGTCAGACTGAGAGCAATACAGTTGATGGCGTGAGTGTGGGCGATCACAAGGTTGAAACCATACTGAAATACACATACAATTGTCAGACTGAGAGCGATACAGTTGATGGCGTGTGTGTGGGCGATCACCAGGTTGAAACCATACTGAAAAACACATACAATAGTCAGACTGAGAGCGATACAGTTGATGGCGTGTGTGTGGGCGATCACCAGGTTGAAACCATACTGAAATACACATACAATAGTCAGACTGAGAGCGATACAGTTGATGGCGTGTGTGTGGGCGATCACCAGGTTGAAACCATACTGAAAAACACATACAATTGTCAGACTGAGAGCGATACAGTTGATGGCGTGTGTGTGGGCGATCACCAGGTTGAAACCATACTGAAAAACACATACAATAGTCAGACTGAGAGCGATACAGTTGATGGCGTGTGTGGGCGATCACCAGGTTGAAACCATACTGAAATACACATACAATAGTCAGACTGAGAGCGATACAGTTGATGGCGTGTGTGGGCGATCACAAGGTTGAACCCATACTGAAATACACATACACATAAATCAGACTGGGAGTGATACAGTTGATGGCGTGTGTGGGCGATCAAAAGGTTGAAACCATACTGAAAAACACATACAATAGTCAGACTGAGAGTGATACAGTTGATGGCGTGTGTGGGCGATCACAAGGTTGAAACCATACTGAAATACACATACACATAAATCAGACTGGGAGTGATACAGTTGATGGCGTGAGTGTGGGCGATCACAAGGTTGAAACCATACTGAAAAACACATACAATAGTCAGACTGAGAGCGATACAGTTGATGGCATGTGTGTGGGCGATCACCAGGTTGAAACCATACTGAAAAACACATACAATAGTCAGACTGAGAGCGATACAGTTGATGGCGTGAGTGTGGGCGATCACAAGGTTGAAACCATACTGGAATACACATACACATAAATCAGACTGGGAGTGATACAGTTGATGGCGTGTGTGGGCGATCACAAGGTTGAACCCATACTGAAATACACATACAATAGTCAGACTGAGAGCGATACAGTTGATGGCGTGTGTGGGCGATCACAAGGTTGAAACCATACTGAAAAACACATACAATAGTCAGACTGAGAGCGATACAGTTGATGGCGTGTGTGTGGGCGATCACAAGGTTGAACCCATACTGAAATACACATACACATAAATCAGACTGAGAGCGATACAGTTGATGGCGTGTGTGGGCGATCACAAGGTTGAACCCATACTGAAATACACATACACATAAATCAGACTGAGAGCGATACAGTTGATGGCGTGTGTGGGCGATCACCAGGTTGAAACCATACTGAAATACACATACAATAGTCAGACTGAGAGCGATACAGTTGATGGCGTGTGTGTGGGCGATCACCAGGTTGAAACCATACTGAAATACACATACACATAAATCAGACTGAGAGCGATACAGTTGATGGCGTGTGTGTGGGCGATCACAAGGTTGAACCCATACTGAAATACACATACACATAAATCAGACTGAGAGCGATACAGTTGATGGCGTGTGTGGGCGATCACAAGGTTGAAACCATACTGAAAAACACATACAATAGTCAGACTGAGAGCGATACAGTTGATGGCGTGTGTGTGGGCGATCACAAGGTTGAACCCATACTGAAATACACATACACATAAATCAGACTGAGAGCGATACAGTTGATGGCGTGTGTGTGGGCGATCACCAGGTTGAAACCATACTGAAATACACATACAATAGTCAGACTGAGAGCGATACAGTTGATGGCGTGTGTGGGCGATCACCAGGTTGAAACCATACTGAAATACACATACAATAGTCAGACTGAGAGCGATACAGTTGATGGCGTGTGTGTGGGCGATCACCAGGTTGAAACCATACTGAAATACACATACACATAAATCAGACTGGGAGGGATACAGTTGATGGCGTGTGTGTGGGCGATCACCAGGTTGAAACCATACTGAAATACACATACACATAAATCAGACTGAGAGCGATACAGTTGATGGCGTGTGTGGGCGATCACAAGGTTGAAACCATACTGAAATACACATACACATAAATCAGACTGGGAGTGATACAGTTGATGGCGTGTGTGTGGGCGATCACAAGGTTGAAACCATACTGAAATACACATACACATAAATCAGACTGGGAGTGATACAATTGATGGCCTGTGTGTGGGTGATCAACTACTATACTGAAATACACATACAAAATATATGATATTACTGAGTGCAGCATTATTATTTTCATCCCAATTTTTTTCAAAGGCCTCTCTCAAATAACAACATTTTTTTTTTGAATAGTAGTCTGGCACTAAGTGTGACGCTGAAAAGGTTGCGGATGATGCGAGACATAGAAAACTCTGTGTCTGGCGACACAATAAAGTATTGCCATGGGAACGAGGGATACTGGGTTATGGCAAGCATTGTTCATTATTTTCATGTGAGCAGGTAATTTGGAAACATCTTTTTCTAAAATGTGACCCTAGACATTAACAAGATACTCTTTAACAAGCCTGTGGGTCGTATTCCGTATTACTTCTCTTATCCTAATACATGCCTCAGTAATTCCATTCAACCTATTCTACAGTCCAATCAAAAGACTCACGCCTCATTTTGCTTTTAAATTTAAGTGAAATCTACATTAGATATTTAATACACATCCTGCAGTACAAAATTTGAGAAAGCCCAGAAAGCATGTTACCAGTGCAGGCCCTGTGCTAATTGCGATCATTGGACCTACAATACCTGGTGATTCATGATGGCCCGTAAACACATGATGCAGACATGGACATCGTCCCGCGCCTCCCCCATGTTGAGTTTCTGTGTGTAACGCGTGATGCCCTTGGACCCAGATACAGTGTTCGACCGTTTTAAACCTCGTAACGAACCACGCGCTAGACCGGAATCCAAGCTTGAACTCTTCTCTCGATTTAAGAGCTGTTCTCGTCTGAAATGAAATCAGAACAATTTTATTTATAAAGAATAGGGAACTACAGAATAAACCTTTAGCCAAGCTGGAGTCAAGGCTTGATTATCTCTCTCGAATCTCATCAGTAAAATCAGGTGCCTTGTATAGCTATGCTTACTTGGAAAGGACTGTATAATCACAAACATATTTCAGTATGATCATGCATTTCTTAAGAGAGTGCAAGTCATTTAATGCAAATTGCAGATGTACAAAGGAAAATAGAGCATCAAAATTAGCAGGAAAAAAGCTAACTTTACGATCGTTTTCTTGTTTCCCTTCTTCAATACAGTTTATGAAGGTCTGTGCGCACATTAATGACTACATTATGGCTTCTTGTTGGGACATGTATGAGGCTATGACCATATAAACTAGTTTAAGCCCCCCAGTAGACTCGTGTTCCAGTACCCTAGTGTCACTGACCATTTCAAGTACGTAACCCCATCATTTATCAGCAAAGCTATTATGATGAATGTGTGGTCTGCTTGTGGTATTTTAATATAAATTTGTATTTGTGTATATGTTAATTATACGTTTGTGTCTCCTGTTCCTTGTCCTTCGGGCATTTTCTCTGTGCCTCTAACAGTGTTTATTTTTTTAATTTTTGCTACTCAGCTTGTCCCTGTAGTTTTTATTGCATAATTGACCCCCCGCAAAGTCCCTCAAAGTTGAATTCTGCTGCCAAAGAGGGAAATTTATCCCCTATGGTTGGTGGAGTATACACCTCCCCTATGGTTGGTGGAGTATACACCAGGGGTGGTATCCATAAAACTTCTTAAGTCATTTCTTAACTAAAGTCAATTTCTTAAATTTTTCAAAAATCAAAAGCAAAGAAATGCATTAGTGTTTTTGATATCAAAAGATGTTTTTTTCAATAAGGTCAATAGAAATAATGTTTTTTGGAAATTCTTTATTTTTAATTTCATATGACTAAAGAGAAAATAAAATAAGGTAAGTGACTCAAGTTAGGAATTTTTATATTATTTTTTTAAGTTTTATGAATACCGCCCTAGATAAGTAGATTTTGAAGCAAAAATGCTGTGAGAGCCACGATTAATGAAATCTGCATGGTCTCACTTTGCGGACATTTTGTAAAGAAGGAGTAAGGCGGCCATCTTAAGAGTTAGGTATGGGAACTATTATCCCCTTCACCATACCTCATAACGACCTGCGTAAAAGACAGGTAGTCCACTAGAATATCCAAGCCCTGGTTCTCTTCACTGAGAAACTCCCGGACCCACCTGCAAATAGATAGAATTATTTTCATCACAATTTAGCTCTGTTTTGAGTAACTAAGTAACTTAATTCAAGTGAACTTATAGTTGATAAGATTTTTGAACTTTTAAAACTGTGTCAAAATGGGAAAGACCTTAGAAAAAAGGAAAATCATTTCTTTGTACGGCACAAAAGAAATACAGGTTGATTGGTACATATTTTTTATAGCATTGCAAACAGAACCTTTAAATTATACAAATTATCTTCAGTCAGATGTGATTAAACATCAGACAATACACCAGTAAAAATAACTGTCCAATCTTGTTAAAAAAAAAATTAAATATCATACCAAAAAGGTGATTGGTCTGTAAATCACTGCATTTTACTAAATAACCAGTTTTATGACTTAAAAAATATTGAAAGGCACTATAAAATGTTTGGTATGATACAAGAAATATAACACACAACTTTGGACCATATGGCATTATAAGGACTGGCCAGTCAGCCCCAGAAGGTGTATGGACATTGGCTGACGCCTCCACACTTGCCTATACAAGTGGTGCTGATTGGTATGTCATATGACCCTCAGTTGTGTGTCATATTTCTTAAATGTTTCCAAAATAAACAAGAACATTATTTTTGGCAAAGTTCACTATGTTAACCTGGTTTTCCCAGACTGTCAAGACTTAAGAGGGCTAGACACCAGATAATTGAATTGCAAGAAAAAGAAAATTGTCAAAAACTTACATAAAATTGACATTGTTGTGTACAACACCTTGAATCTTACTTACTGATGTATCATATCGCTAACGACACATGCATCTTTCACAGTTTCGAGCATTTTTTTATATTTGAAACTTACTGGGATTGTCTACCAGGTATATCCCAGTAATTTTAGAAATAGTGTATAATAAAAATATTTATCTGTACTCATTTACAGATATGATTGAAACTGAGAAACCATTGTGCGCTATTTTTAAACAGGGAAGCTGAGATAAGACAGCATCATGATTGTTGCATTTCTTTAAATCATATAAAATGATGTATAATAGGTTTCCTGCTACATGTAACTCTCATTGACAATTCTAGGCTTGTTTTGTGGAAATAATATATTTACTGATTTTGGGACCATCTGGTGTCTTGTCCCTTTAATAAATTCAAATGTTAGGTTGATTATAGACGATTTTATCATAAGCACTGGCATATGCCATATGCCACTGAATGACCTAAAAAGGCATAATCTATTTCAGTTTTAAAGTTTTCCAATATTTACTCTATATGGTTGGTGCGTAATGATATTTCCAAGTCTCGAAGAACTTGAGTGGAACTTGTGTCACCCAGCATTTTTCGCTTCTGAAATAATAAGAAAAAGATGTCACTTAATATGGGCAACACCCCCAAAAAGTCTCGGGAATTACCGGCAAGAGTTTTTAATTGAAAATGACATTTTACCAACACAATGCAACATAAAAAAGCCCTGTAACCCCAAGAAATTAACGTTTTTATACTGAATTGATTCATTTATAAATTTAAAGTCTTCTTAGAATGTTCCAATTGCAAGAACCAATAATTTTTAAAAAATCAATAAAGAATATGTTGCAATATGAAAACCATATGTAGCTATGGAGTGTAAATTTTCATAAATTTGATGCAAAGTAAGAAATTCAACTGTAGACCACAAGTGAATTGTTTACAATTAGTATGAATAAGAACAGAACAGAACATAAATTTATTTGACGTATACCCACAAGGTACATAGTCATTATTAATACATTTATATAACGTGAATTCAACATGTCTCAACGTGCAGTATGAATAAGAATGAATAAGATTATAAATGAATTAAGTTTTTTTTTATTACTTAGGAATTCATTAGTTAGGAATTATAAAGATTTTTTGTTTGTATCACATTTAAATAATACTTTACCAAATATACTTATCTATTACATGTATAAATAAAGTATAGAAGAAAGATTTTAAGTCTGTATAAATATTTGAGAGAATACATTTATCACAAGAACATAATAACAAGCACGGATCACTGAAACTAAAATAAACATAAAATGTATGAATGAATATAAAGATAGTTAACATGAACAGATTTAAGTGAGAAATTTAATTTTTGCATATTGAATATTGAATATGAAACTGTATCAACTCATAGGTGATAACATCTTCAAAAACATCCTCGTTACCCAAGCTACTAACAACGTATAACTCCATTGAACACCCTTGGCAAATAGCCTCCAGAAACGTCGAAGTCATGAATAATTAATGAGGAAAAATCCAGACGTTTGATTGGACCTCTGACACCCACCTCAAGCAAAGCAGAAAGTTTCAAGAATTTAATAACTACTCATGCATAACAAAGGTTCGCTAGCCTTCTTTTCCTCGAAATTCCTGTCGAGTAATCGAAAAAATATAGAGTGGGTTCCGATGATGCTTTAAGAGATGGTCTATCCAATCTGTGTACACTTTATAATGGACCCAAGTGTTTGATAAAGTTTCACATTAAAGCGAACGTTTCAACAATTATACCCAGCATGCATAGCACAAAATGGCAACCAGCTGCAGCAAGAACTGGAAATAGTCAAAATGTTTGAAGCTTTCTTTCTATTTTGAAAGATAAAAATAACCTGAACATTAGATCATGTCCACTACATTGATAGACTAAAATGTTTATACATAGAACATGGCCACAATTAATAAATACATTGTTTGGCGTTACCCGATGGACACACAAAATACTCGCGACCTGAAACTATTTTTAGCTTTTCCACCAGTGGTTTATATTTTTTGTTTTAATAACTGAATTTAGGGGTTATGAAGTAGAAAAAAAATCATTATATATAGAATGGTATACCACCTACCAACATCTAAGTAACAGGTAACACAAAACAAACTATTTATTTATTATGGCCTTGAATTAAATTTAACATTTGTGTGACAGAAGCTTGAAGCTGTATAAGAGATGGTAAAATAAAATTGACTTAAAATAAAAACACTGCTTGCGTTGACAATATTTCATTAATCTCAGATTCAATACGGGATAATTCCATGGCAATCATAATGAACATGTTACATTGACGTTTCATCAATGCTTAAAAACTGCTGGACACATTTATCAACAACGCTGTTATAGCCTTCGATTAATTTGCACAAGCTAACAGTTAATTAAATCATGCAAATTTACGATCCGTCAACTTGAATTGTCATAGGTTTAAAGTTCTATGAGGAGATGGCAAATAAGAACAATAATTATTCATACTGTATGTTTTTTTGTTGAAATTTGTTTCGTGGACATATGTTTCTGTAGCCATGCTCTTGGTTGCAACAAAACTACTAATCAGGGCTGTTTAAAAATTGGTAACAAAGATAAAATGAGAATTTGTATAAAAGGTTTAAAGGGGCTGTACTCTGTATGATAAAATGGCGAGAAAAAAAGAAAATTGTCGAAAACTGGCATAAACATGGCATCGATGTGAACAATGCATTGAAACTTACTAACTGAAGTACCACATAGTTTACAATTTATTTAAGTTTAGCAATTATTTCGTATTTTTCCATAAAAAAAAATTACTGTGTATGTCTACCAGGTAGAATGCTTCCTTATGCGTGATTGGCTAGTCAGTGTTATCACGTGATATTACCGAGGTAGGTGTATAGCTTAATTATGTCACCCAACGAGAGTAAGCCGTCGTGGCTCAGGGTATACGACGATTGACTGCAATTTTGGCGACAGGGGTTCAAACCCAGTCTCCGACACAATTTTTTTTTTACATTTTGGTACTGTTTTTTACAATTATGATATTAAAGCGTAACACATTCTATTAGATAATTGTCCTGAGTTTTGTTACAGAAAAAAACTTTTTTTGGTGCCAATCTGGTGTACAGTCCCTTTAAGCCATGTTTTATTAAGGACAGGGTGCTGCAGAAAAGGGACAGGGTGCTAAAGGGGACAAAAGCACATTGTGTCTGTATGTGAAAAATTTCAGCATTATGAATTTCACAAAAAAATGTCAAATGAAAAATATAAGGAATCAACAGCAAAATATGTCAAGTTTGTATGATTCAAAATCATATATTTTAATATTAAAATTACTTTAAACAAAATGTCGATGGGTATTAAAACGCACGCTCCATGTCTCAATAAGGGCAGCAGGACTAGTGCTTCAAAAAGAAAGGGGGCAGTACTCTTTGATAACTCTTAAAGCTACACTCTCACAGGTGCACTATTTGACAACATTTTTATTCTTTTGTCTTAGAATGAGCCAATTTTTGGGTAAATGTGTGAGAACCATGAATGATATAAGACTAATGAAAAAAGGATCAGATTGGAGTCTTTCATATAAATGTTGAAAAATTGATGTTTTACGCCAAAAAATGATTTTCCTTAAAGGGTAAGTAACCTTTTTAGACACAAAACATCAATTTTCTGATTTTTTTACCAGACCTAGTACATCACTCACAGGTTTCCAGAAAGACAAAAAAGGGCATAAAATAATAACTCAAAAAGTATTAAAACTGGCTTTTTAAAAATCAATTTTTAACATCTCTTAAATGCTTTCTTTGCCATGGAATGAGCCCGTGTTTTGAGAGGATTATTACTATAGCAGTGTTCCCGCATCGTGCCAGAGGGTAGTACAGTGTATGCATGAGGCACATTTGCTGAAAAAACGAACAGAAAATAGATGCTTATTATTTCCCCACAGCCCTAGTTAACTATCTTTTGTGATTTTAAAAACTACCATTACCAAAGGAAAATATTGTCTTATATTTTTTTCTAATTTGAAATCTTCTTCCTTTCAGTTAGTTTCAGTAAATTTCAAGGATTTACAATTGGATGTTATAAAATTATGTAAAACTTCCAACATTTTCCTTTAGTATTATTATGAAGATGTGACATGAATAAAAAGATAAGGAAATACTTTCCATACAAATATATGATACATAGACTGAAAGTTCTAAATGTATACATGAACACCATAAGGTCGAACTCGAATAACTACAGCTATGGGTTAGGTTGAGAAAAAGTAGGCATGATAAGCAGACAGCAATGGCAAAATAAAGAATAAAAATAAAATGGGGTAATTGTTGAATTACAACAAAATATGAGTGATTTTGCAATACAGCTTTAGTACAACAGATATCAGTGATTTTGTGATATAGCTTTATTACAACAGATATCAGTGATTTTGTAATACAGCTTTATTTCTACAGATATCAGTGATTATGCAGTACAGCTATATTTCTACAGGTATCAGTGATTTTGTAGTACAGCTTTATTTCAACAGATATCAGTGATTTTGTAAAACAGCTATATTTCAACAGATATCAGTGATTTTGTGATATAGCTATATTTCAACAGATATCAGTGATTTTTTTAATACAGCTATATTTCAACAGATATCAGTGATTTTGCAATACAAACTATAATATCAAAACACATATCGGTGATTTTGTAATACAGCTATATTTCAGCAGATATCAGTGATTTTTAAATACAGCTATATTTCAACAGATATCAGTGATTGTTTAATACAGCTATATTCTAACAGATATCAGTGATTTTGCAATACAGACTATAATATCAAAACACATATCAGTGATCTTGTAATACAGCTATATTTAAACAGATATCAGTGATTTTGCAGTACATCTATATTTTAACAGATATCAGTGAATTTGTAATACAGATTTAATTCAACAGATATCAGTGATTTTGCAATATATCTATATTTCAACAGATATCAGTGATTTGTATTACAGCTATATTTCAACAGATATCAGTGATTTTGCAATACATCAATATTTCAACAGATATCAGTGATTTTGCAATACATCAATATTTCAACAGATATCAGTGATTTGTATTACAGCTTTATTACAACAGATATCAGTGGTTTTGTAATACAGCTTTATTTCAACAGATATCAGTGATTTTGTAATACAGCTTTATTTCAACAGATATCAGTGATTTTGTAATACAGCTTTATTTCAACAGATATCAGTGATTTTGGTATACATCTTTATTACAACAGATATCAGTGGATTTTGTAATACAGCTATATTTAAACATTTTTTCAGTGATATTGTAATACAGCTATATTTCCACAGATATCAGTGGATTTTTTAATACAGCTAAAAGATATTATGTTATCTTTTATTTTTCTTTTTTTTTTAAAGAAGAGTACAAGAGTGCCAACTGTCATAAAATATGCCCATCCTATTTTGAGGACCCATGTTTGGTGATAACTGGTAAAAAACGCACACTGTAGATACAGTTGATTTTAGGTAATTTCTATAATTGAAGGGCGATAACTTTAGAGTGACTTGAACGATATGACTGGTTAACAAACTTGTCCCAGACATTATGCCTTTACACATTCTGATCAAATTTGGTGATGATTGGACAAAGGCTTCTTTAAGTTCTTGAAAGCTAGGAAGACAGAATTTCTATTAAACTTATTTAAATCCATCTATTGTTTCATGACTGTTATTGTCCCGAAAAAAACAATAGACCAGCCTTGTCGCTCACTCTTATATAACCCTTCCCCCTCCCCGTTGGGTAAAATGATAGCAAGGTGTTGTGAGAAAGTCTGTAATAAAGAGGGACCTAAACATTTTGAAGTATTAACTAATTATTTATATGGGTGTCTAACTAACGACATATTACTTTGGTAAAAACAAAAATACTACTCTACACTAACAAGACTTGAATGACTAGAAACGAAAGATTTTCTATATTATAATAAATAAACAGTCATTCCAGATGTTTGCAAGCCTCATGACCGAATGAAAACCCTTACCACAAGACTGGTTAACTAAAATGATAGCATAAAGCAACATGAAGAATAATTGGTGATTGACAACAGCGCAGCAGAGCAAACATCAACACTCAACTGTTCTTGTCTTCTTCAGTGGAACAAGGGGCATAACTCAATAATATTAATGAAAGAGTTATGTGCCTTGCTGTACACATGTGGTTTATCTTTGGCAACATATGAATGAAGTTTTGTATGAAATTATTGTGATTTATGGTCAAGGTTGAAGTTTATACATAACTTGGAGCAAATTTAAGGCTACCATAATGGCACAAATATTTTTCTTAAAAAAAAAAACAATATATAAATTATCATTACTGGTTTCTTAATAGATGAAGAAGCATTATTAAACTCTTATCAAAATGCTTTTGCCACAGTGATGGCATTTGCAATATTATATCACTGTTTGAAAATGAATTTAGTATATAAGGTTTTGATGCATTGAATGATTGTGGCTTTGGCTACATATCCGGTTGTCTTCTGATACAATTATAAGCCTAAGCTAAATATGATCATCTGAATTGTTGAGGCCTAAACTGTTTATAAAAATCATTGCATCTTGAATATTGTATGCCAAAACACTTGCAGCAATGCCTGAAAAGGCCTGAAAGGCTGAAAAGCAAAGTTATGAAAGAGCAAAGGTGAAAAAGAAGACATCAAGTCCATAGGGGGCAGTATCAGTCAGAGGTCGTGATTTTTATTTTTTCAAAACTGTGTTTGTTGTCTTAAAGCTCTTGAAGGCAAATGCAGGAAATACTTGTGCCCATTCATTGGGTTTTATTACTTGAAATGTTCAGGTTTATTCGATGAAGGGGAAACAATTTGGGTACCTAATATGTTAATATATCATTATAAAAAACAAGAACATTACTGTTCACTATCTCTAAATGCTGCCTCCTATGATCAAATCAAGAACAAAATCTAGTGTCTCTTATAAGGTAATCACTCTCGAAAAGTGCTCTGAAACAATTATTTAATACCAGACATACATATATGCCAACCACCAGCGCAAGTTTATTTCACCCCTATTATTCAATTTCAAAAATATTTCTTATGTTTTTATATACAAGCAAAACATTAACAAAAAAGTCTTGATATTAAAAATTCCAAGCACGGGGATATTTTTTTTTAAATTGTTTCTTTCTGATTTCACAGCCAGGTCTATAGGGATATTTATTTTTTTTAAATAATTTTTGGGATTGGTTGGAAAATCAGGCATTTTTTTGGGGGGGGTGGGGGTCCAGAAATTGGAAAGATACATTTTTGGGCCTGATCGGAAAATCTGAAAGAAACATTTTTTGGGGTTGGTCGGAAATTCGGAAAGAAACTTTTTTGGGGGTTGGTAGGGAAATCGGAAACAGACATTTTTGGGGTCAATTGAAAACTTTTTTTTCGTTAGCAGCTATATCAAATTAGAACAGATAATGCTAGCTTTATAAAACTTACATCATCAATGATTTTTTATTGCTTAAAATGTGAGTCAGATTCAACATTCTGAATTGAGGATGGAAATTATGTGGTTATATTCATAAACAACTGTAACATAAACAATGAAAGAGTCATGTCAGTACACAATCAAAATATTAGTTCAAACTTTATCAAACGCCAACAGCTTCCAAAAAGTATGTTAAGTGGCATATATTAGCTTGAAAACAATCTGTTTTGTTTGATTTTAACAAGTGACAATACCCGCTCCATAAAAGTCACTTCCTCAGTCAGGATTAGAAAGTAATTTAGATAAAAGTCCCCTCTCCCTGTGACAAAAACTTCACTGTGAATTCCCCCCATCCCCATCTAATATTAAACCGATATCAATCACTTTGAAACTCAATCTAATACTTGTGTTTTACTACAAGAAAGGGAAATCTAACGAAATACTAAACCACAAATGACTGCAACATGAGTGATAGTAACTGTGCCGAAAAGCTATCATTACATTTTAATAGCGCAATTAAAGAACTCTGTTAACGTGATTAGATTAGGAAAGAATAAAAAGATAAAAAGAACGTTTAGGATACGATTTCAATTCTGTGCAATGACAAGGTGAAATCTCTGTGTGACTATATAGTTTTTTTGCATTCAGACATTTCGAAAGTTTATATTTTGTTAACATTTACTTATATATACATGAGTTATTCATAAAATTATATACATCAACAATGTTTATCCTAACTGGGTTATTATTAATTTCCAAGGAGGAATTTTAATACAAAGCTGACAACAAATCATAATAAGAAATAATTTTCCTTATTTCTAAAAACATCATGGAAATTGAATATCAAATATACAGAAATGGATCACATAAAATTTAATATTCATGCACCTGCTAAGCTAAAAGGTCTAAATGCAAAAACAGTGACAGATCTAGATTGTAGTGAGTAGATAACTAGGGTTAGTGGCAAGAAAGGGGGATAAATCTGTGAGTCAAGGGCAGTAACTCTGCATGGCTTACAAATGACATTCGCTTTCGACTCTCACGCATTCCCTACAAAAAAAGCACGAGCAATAATTATGTAGGATGCTGAAAACCACTGCAAACAAATATAGCAACACAAGTGTGGGTTGGGGTTTTCTGACTTGCAATTCCTATTTGATTTTATTTTTAACGTGCTACAGAAGAGTTGGTGTATTCTGAAAGACACCAATTTTATCACACTACAGTCAGACAACTTGCTATATATCAAACTCTGTTAATCTCGATGTTCACTTTATGTCAACATTTTTTCAAATGTGTTTGGTTTTGTTAAGACATGTTTTGTATTTAGGTTTTACTGAATGTTCTATCTCGTAGTATTTGCCGAGGTCCAACTTCTTCAATATGGCGAGTTTTGACTGTATGTATATTTTGTTGAAGCATTCTTGTTTATTACAAGGCAAAATTAGAATTTTGAATTGTTGTCAAAATGATGCATTATTCCCGATCAGAAAGGCCCATACCCCCTCGCCAAAAAAGTGAAAAAACAAAAACACTGAACATACAGGATATATACAAACTGCAAAATAATTGTACATAAAGTCATACATTATACTAAACAAAAGTTGAGAATCACATGTTCAACATGGAAAAAAATCAACATAAAACAGAATAAACAATTAATGAAAGGATTGTTAGCAAACTTTTTTCTTTTTATACAAAATGTTGACTTTGAGTGTTTTTATTAAAACATTGAATTGCTCTGAAGTTAAAATTCATATAATTAAAACAATATGTAAGTCATGTATATTGCATGTAGATTTATAAATGGTTAAGAATGATTATGTTGAAATATAAATAGTTAAAATGTATATCATAAATTAACATTGCAAGTTTTAGTAAACTGAATCCAGGACAATAGACCGCATCTCTGATGAGCAGATTTCGTCTAAATCATGGTTAATGTTTGTGCAATAGCATATTTAAAAGCAATTATGAACATTCATACATGCAGCTGAACTTCACAGCAATTAAATTGTTGAGTATGAATTTATTAACACACACAAGATACAATACGTAACACCATGCCTAAATTGCCATCGCAAATAATATATATCCGTGGTAAATGAAGCATTCTCAAGTCTTTGTGAATGGCTATATTTTTCTTTACCTTTCGCGAAATCTACATACAAAATGCACATTGTTAGACTACGGGATGTCATGGCCATTAATTATTAATCAATTCAAATGCTTTTATGTTAATGCATTACAATAACGCTGATTGAGACTTTAACAGCAAAATTCTTTTCTTTTTTTCTCATCAGGGGTATACGAGTTATAACAGACAACATCTATTAAAATGTAGGTACACAACATTGGGAAAGAAGAGGTTCATATTGTACAATCACATCTGTTACAAGAGCCTCCTCAACAAGAGGGTTGCCGAGGGAATGCCAAGACCCGTCTGTTCTTATTTTGATTTAGTCAATTCTGGTGCGTAACTCAACAATAACTAAAGCTGCACTCTCACAGATTGATCGTTTTGACAACTTTTTTTTACTTTTTATGAGCCATTTTTTTGCGTAAATGCCTGGAATCCAGTGATATAAGAATGCTTACAAAAGATCAGATCAATTTAATCACATTTACGTACGAAAAATAATGTTTTATGGATGAAAGCGTTCCTAATGCTTTAAAAAAAAATGAAATATTCCGCAGTTTACCAAACAATTGAGATCTGTTCTATTGTGAATTATCTAATATATAACAGAATTAATTAAAGGCACTGATGCCAAAATCAGCCAATTCTGAGACAAATAATTTAAAGTGTCAAAACTGACAATCTGTGAGAGTGCAGCTTAAAAGCCAAACTGTCTATGGCACCATGTATGTACCAAGTTTCATTGAATACCCTCAACGTCTGTTGAATCATGATCAAGGCTAAAGCTTTTGCATGACACTGACAAACGACACTGATAAGGCTGGTACAATTCCATTCTCTTGGAAAAAAACGAATAGCTTAAAACTCACACCAAATAATCAGTTACAAATATTAGCAAGAAAAAGGCAACACCATATTATTTCACAAAATTATATGAAGAGAGCTCACTAAAGCAACATAATTATAATTCAAAAGAGAAAGTATTATTTCTGAGAAAAAGTCCATAATCCAAAATATGTTTAAATCAATACGCCGGAACCAATTGTAAATATATGCGCAGGTTATCTTTTGGTAAATTTGCACATTGCAAGCAATTTATTTAGTTAACAGTATCATGATTGGATAAATATTGACCAATCAATAATAAACATAATCAACTAACATAATTAACCAAACTGTAAATCAACTGGTTTTATACAATTGGTTGCTAGGCTTCAAAAAGATTTCAGAAATTATTACAATGTTGCCTTAGTTTGTATCTCCAACAAGCCCTAATATTTTTTGGAGACCAAATTACATCTAGTGAAGTAATTTATAGAACTAAAGTTCTGTGACTCGGATGTGTCGCCTTTCGGGAGTAATTCCAACAGTTTCAAAAGAAAGATCATCATGACCTTGACCTTTGACCTACTGACCCAAATTTCATTAGGTAATTAATTTACCATATTATGAAACCTCTACAAAAAGTTATGTAAATGTTGTTGACATAAAATTAAGTGTGATGCCCACAATGCTGACAACGATTCGCCAAACAAAGTAATCCCTATCTGCCTGCTATGCTCGCTGGTGACAAAAAAGCCTAAGCAATTAATTTAACCATGTGAGTCTTTGGTACCTTTGTACTCCTGGTTGACCGAGGGTCGAGGTATGTCCGCAGTTTGGTCAGGTAGGCATCTGGTGGATTCTTAACATGTACACGCTCCTGGAAACATAGAAACAAACCTCATGTAAAGTAACTATATCAAGGAATACAGTGTGAAAAACGGTGCCAATTGGGCGGATCAACACAACCGCAGGCCCTAAAGTCATGTGACTTTCATTGCTCTATTAAAGTAACTAATAAACTGTGTTGACAAATGCTGAGAGGTCGAAGCACTTAGACTAATGATTAATATTATCAATATAAAACAATCAAGAAAGAATTTCATTATATGTGTCAGGGTGGGATTGTGGAGGATGGAAAAACATAGAGCTATGACCTATCTTTAAAAATATGTAATATGATGTTGCACCAAGAACAGGGGAGAGTTGAATGTATAACCACTTATAATAACACATAAGGCCTTAAAAAAATACATTTGGTTCGGGTTAACCAACCCTACCTACAAAATTGGTACCGAACCTTAACTGTTTACATAGTCAGTTGGAAATAAAAAAAAATTAAGTGTGTGTTTTAATATGTTATTTAAACTCTTTAAAGCCTAAAATACAGACCAAGATTTTTTTAGCGCCATACTCCAATTACGACAATTACATTTTGATATAAAGCCTAAAAAGATAACAAACAAAAAAGCCAACCTACACTACCTGTTTTGAAAAGGATTTAACCCCCTATAACCAAACCATTTTTTACGTAATATAATATGTGTATTTTGATTCCTTTTTCCATAAATTGTATTTAGAGAACTATTTACATGTGAATTGCCCTTGGAGTACCCTGCATAAAACTCATCATGATTAGCGATATTCAATCAATTATTCATACATAAAGTCTGGGAAGGGCCAAAAAATGAGAGTACATTTAATTACTGTAACAGACAGGAGAAGTCATAACTAGAATACAGATTCCAGACAAAATGTGCACTAATGAACAGTGGCGTAGCTTCCACTAATTTCAAGGCCTGGGCCTGCACATCATTTTTATTTTCGTGTAAAGAACAAAAACTTTTTGTGAAATTTTATGTCAATAAAACTTTAGATAGACGTCAAAATGTGCCATTACCCAAAAAAATCAAACAAACGGGGATACTCCCGGACCAAATAGCTTGATGCCTGCACATCAAAATTGGTCTAGCTACACCCCTGGAATAGGAGCTTTCAACTGGACACAAAACAACAGAGAAACCAGAGGGAAATGTCAATATACTGTGGCTTTCTCAGCCAGCATAAAATTTCCTGCACAAATGCACAATAGTACTTGACCTATGTCCCTACTTTATACAAACAAGCCAGGGTGTGTATTTGCATGAAGTTTATATTACAATGATATACAGAACAATTGCAAAAGAAAGTAAACTGAGATTTTTGAGAATGCAATGTTTTGGGTTGATAAGATGAGGGTTTTTTCCACCCTTTTGGGAATAGGGCTGGGGAAAAATGCATCATTTTGACTAAAAACTGATTTGATTTGATTCAGAACAAGAAGGCTTTTAAAATTTGAAAGATAAGATGAAAGAATGTTATAAAGTTTGGTCCGAGCAGTATACACCAAATTTTCCATACTGTTTTACAGAAATGGAATGAGATCCAATTTTTTGGACAAAACCCACCACATTATATAAGGAATTTTGTTTTCACATCTGGAGAAAAAAGATTTTCAACATGCACATGATATGGATCATTAAAATCGAAGCAAAAGTCTTGAATGACCTATATCTATTCCTATACTTGAATACTAAATAAGCTTCATCTTAGACCAAGAAAACATTACTCACCAGTAACTAAATTCTTGTAACTAAGTTACAAAACTTTAACCATGTACATGTATTGAACGTATTATTTAATATTATCATAATTAGTACAATATGGAAATTAGTAAAAACCAAGCATTGTTCAGCCTAACAAATGGCATCATAAACGCCCTGACAGCAGTGGAAAAACTAACAATACAGGTACCAGGTATAGACATTTAGAACCTCATCATGAGCCTCTGTTGTTGGATATCGCTAAACAAGCGCCAGGGAAATTAGTGGTGTTAATCACCCAGGGTTCCCCCCATCTCCCGCCAGATGGGAGCAGCTTTTAACACCTGGCAGATAGAAAACCGTACCAACAGAAAACCAAGGCTTAATATATGGTTCTCATTCCCTTTTCTAGTTTTCTTGAAACTAAAATGGCTGGCTTGCAGTGACACCAAAAAGATCTAAACAATTAATTCCGCTTTTTTCATTTTTTTTTTTGCAATTTTTCAAGAGATGGAAAAAGGTTTTGTCAGCTTACGCCTTGCATGTGAATGGCATAGAAAATGAGCAAATTTGCAAATTCTAGGACAATGTCATTACATTCTTGGATCTCTGCGTGACTAATTTAAGAAAGTATAGTGTACTAATGGGCTTCTCCATATTGATTTATTTAGACCCCTCCAAACATTCCCTGATAGTGGATAATAATGAGTTAACGCCCTCTTATCATTAGGGGTTTTTCAGAGACAAAATGCTCTGTATTTTCAGCAGCCATAGATATATTTGGTGTTGTTTGACCCTCTCATAAGTCCTAACCTAGGATGTCCCCGAGGTGCTGGGGCATTTGGCGGGGAATTTACCAGCACCTGGGATTGGCTGGACCGAAAGTCAAGTCCCTGCCTTTTTCCCAACCTCAGGACAACTGACTGGTGCTTTAATGTTCTTCTCCATACAAGCAGAGGAAAACTTCAGTTGAAATGTTTCCAAGGTCATTAAATTATTCATTTCGAGGTATTTACTACTGTTTTTTATGCAAATTTCCGACAATCTTTACAACTGTACTGAACTAATCTTGAACTCTAGAACCCCTGAAAACTTATCTTAGATTCTAATAACTGCCCGCTTCTATAAAAAAAAAAAACGTTCCAATGTTTTTCATTTTACTGGTGTCAGCCAGATCAATTGAGCGAATTATAAATCAGGATAATATCTGCCCCAAAGTTAAAAACTGAATTATTTCCCTGGACTTGCTGTTCAGTGAAGAAATATAATTTGTATTTACACATTGTTAGTCATAACTGTTTTATTTTACAATTGTAAAAGAGATTTTATGATAAAATATCAATCACTCTCGTTTACATGGTGTACGATCCGGGAGAAACCACTTGTCCACAGGTTGGTGACCCCAAACCAAACTTATAAGATGCGCCCAGGCCAGGAATCAAACCCAGGACACCTTGGTGAGAAGCATTGCACTAAGGCAAAAAAAATTGGTTTGGTTTGGGTAATATCTGTTTCAAAAACAGGTAGGGTAGGTAGGCTTTTTCTTTTTTAGGCTTTATAGCTTATTAAAAGTTTTAATCCATCAACACACACTTAAAAAAAATAATAATCTTTTTCTTTTTTTTTTTTTTTTTCCAACTGACTATAGAACAGTAGGGTCAGCACTAATCTTAAAGGTAGGGTCAGGTTATCCCAAACCAAATGTATTTTTTTTTAAGGCCTAACAACCGCCTTTAATATTTCTTTCCTTGAGAACCACACAGTTATATTGAGATGGCCTAATATAATTTCAGGGAGCCTGCTGCTTAATCATGGAACTCAAATAACATGAAATGTAAACAAAGCTACAAGTTTTCTAATTTCCCTCCATTGTAATTACTTTTTTTAGACCTTCTCCATTCACAAGACGAAGAAAAAAAATGGCCCAAAATAAATACAGACATGCTTAGAAATGAAACCGAGACCAACAAAAAAGAGATGGTTTTTTTTCTGCATATCAAAATATCAACAGAAGGCCTGGCTTTGTTTCAACAACCATGAAATCAAGCATAATAAACTAGTATTTCTCTGGCGCAAATTGGATATTTTCCCATTGTTTCTATGAAACAAAAGAATGAAAATATTTGCATTTCCCTGGAAAAAGTTTATTGAAGCTACTTCAGTGTCTATAAAAATCAGATTTATCAACGTAGCATGTCAGTTTGAATTAGGTGAGCGTATAAATTTGTTTACACCCTATTCTTTTATCCACCCTTTCTTATCTCGCAGACAATAACCTTGAATCTGACAGACTATGGCAACTCTTGAAATTTAATGAAAGAATTTCAAAAAAATGAAGTAAAAATATGATGATCTAGCTTATTTCCAAGACAAACATTCTAGGAAATAAAAAAAAACACTTAAGTTAAAGTAAAGACTTATATACCATTGTTTCGCTATCAATTAAATATTAAAAGTTAAACAACATTATTTATAATAATATTATTCAAGTACAGTTCACTCAACGAGATCGACAAATTTTCCATTGCCTTTCCCGGATTTTTGCAATGATTTTATCGACTGCCCCTGTTCTGCGGTGATCGAAATTAAAGCCCTCCGAGGGTGATCAGATGACCAAACAATTATAATTACAAACTTGGCGTTCCACAGGGGGGGGGGGGGGGGGATTTACCCCCATCATAGGGCTCATCTTATAGGAAGACGTGGGCGAAGATGCCACATTTTGCTGAAGGGTTTTGCTTTTTACTAAGCTTAAAGAGAAGTGCATTTTGCTAAAGATGTAACAAATAAAATAATAACTTCAGTGTTCATGTGCTTCACTTTCATGCAGACAATTTTCTGTGATGTGTACACTTGATTATGGAGTGAATCAATTGTTTTGTCCTTGAGGATTACAGTTATGATAATTTATAATTTATATATTTCATATCCAATATGGAAATTCTTCCCTCCACGGTGGTAACATCTCCTTTTTTTCAACTGGAGAGAAGTTATTCCTCCCTAAAGTTTGGGTGTATGATGAGCCCTGCATCAGTGGGTGGAATATATAACTGGTGTGGTATGTTGTCGCCGAAGTAGTAATTTTGAAGTGCCGTGGAAACCCAGGCTTAAAAAATCTCGTTGGTCCCACAGCGCTGACTTTTGTAAAGAAAAAAAGGCTGCACTCATAATAGCGGCGGTCAACATTAACCTAAGCCCGCAAGCCCTGTACTGGTTAAATGTCTTCTCGGCTTGCTCAAATTCTAAATTTTATAAAGCAGGGCTTGTTCAAAAATTTGATCCCAAGCAATATTAAAAACATTTGGGGTTGTTCACATCCAAAAGTCTAATTTCGATGACTGTAAGTGCCACCCTAATGGTATTCATTGAGGCTCGGTCAGCTACAGTGATAAAGTAATGTCTTCACTCTAGGAGGTCCAATGCTCTCTTCATGACCTGCACAAACTGGATGATCGAATAAGCCCAACAAAATAAAGCTGCAGTATCCTGATTTACAACAAAGAAAATCATATGGCACCTACCCCATACAATTACAAAAGTCTATGGATTAAGAACTTGGCACACAAATCAACTGTTCAGTGCTGCATGATAAAAATAAGTGAAGATATTTATTAGTTTTTCACTGAAATCATGAGAAGGCGTGCTGTGACGTAATGGTAAAATCCAGAATACATTTTTTGGCTGCAGCAAATCTGCACTTTGTGGTTTCCGCTTTTTAATATCAAAATTGGTTGCAGAGTGTACATGCAATTTATTCTCACTAAATCTTTCATAATAAGCAGTGCCCATGCATACATGTTTATAAATATGCTATATTGGCTGATGGTATAGGAAACACATTCTGCCAGAAACAGTTTTGACAGACAAGTGCTGATTTTACAAAATAACATTTTTACTTAAATCTATGTTTGGTAATAACACATGTTTTTAAGGGATATATTAAAAACATTGGATCAGAACTACAGTTAAGTAATGGTAAAAGAGTATAAGTTAAACAATTGGTTTAATGTGATGCATATGGCATAATCATTTAATTGGTAAATGTATACCTTATAAATAATCCTTTAATAAGCTTAGTGGTCAAGATTATATTTTGTCTACTTGCATCTGATTTGTCTGATTAAAATCAAAATCGGCTGACTGCTGATTTGCCAAAATAAATGTTTGGCATTTAATGCAACATTATAAGTCTCCCAATGGACATAATATAATTATGACCACTTAATAGACTCAAATCATGTGATTTAAAACTATTTTAAGTTTAGACAGTGATATTCAAATCATCACTAGTGATGCTTTCACCCTATAAAGACCATAATTTACTCTAATCTATGGTAATTGTTCAGCACTGAAAGTTCAACGACCAAACAGTCGGGCTAATGTTATCTTCCTCAGCAGTTAACATCGGGACAAAATGCTTCACACCTACAATAAACTATGCCGATAAAAATGTTGAGAACCTACTGAATGAACAAAAATCATTTTAAATACAATGTATGTTTTACTGTGGGTTTTGACACATTTAATAAAGAACATTATAATTATCAAATATGGACAATTTATAAAGATTAAACTCTTGTTTACATGATGCATCTTGTAATATGAACACATTTTTGGGGGCCTTTTTTGGAGTTGAAGTTTGACCACCATTGAAGCTGCCAAAAAGTATTCATATTACCCCCCCCCCTCTCCCCCCACCCACAAAACAGCCAAACATTACCCTTTTTTAACATGTTTTTTTCCATTTAAGTATCATTGTTGATTTAAACGTAATGCTGTTGCTACACTTCCACTGTCAACACAGGTTTTCTGTGCAAGAAGAACTACAAAGAGAAGAGGTTACATGTATTTAATTGTATTCTGTGGTATTGAAGTTTCAAAATTCCCTTCAACAGGGGAGTTTCTATTATTTACTCTACATAAACTGGGCATTAAATTCCCCCTCTAAGCTGCGAGTTTGGCACCTGTCACTACCAAGAGTTAGAGACTGGAAAAATGTCCTTAATAATATAATTAGAGATGATGACATAAGGTTAGTTTAGTTGAAACTTAATTTTTTTACAATGATTGTGAAACAAGTCATTATGCACCAGTCTATTGTAACCACGGCCCACCAGGTCCGGGGGTATACCGGGGATAGCCTGGGAAATGGGCCGTGTTTTTACATGTACCTTTCAGGTGGCCCTGCAGTGCCGGGTGAATGTTACAATTGACTGGTGCATTACAACAATACATTTATCACTCACGTTGGGATAATGTTAAGCGAGAGTTTGGTTTTGTGTGCTAGGGAAAAACCACCAGAGTCCCAGAAGAAACTAACTTGTCCGGCTCAATGATTATAAACCAAACTTACGTAACCTTGGTGAGAAACGAATGTGCTAACCTGACTGCTTTTACCGGACAACTAATACTATGAAATTATATTAGGTTAGATATTATGTTTTTAAAGAAAGCGCAGACAAACAAAAACTCTTATAAATGCCGGATGATGGAGGTTCATCTGGTTTCAAAATAAATGCCAAATTTAATGTCTGTTTTTGTTCTTCTTTCTTTATCAAAAGAATGTTATGTTGAACCAGTGATTTTTTTCACAAAATTCAGCCCAATTCCAAAAGCTATAAAGCACATATTTTCTTTTACCAAATATGAATAGATGAAGTTCTATTTTAATTTTTATTTTTTTCATCTAAAAATTGGACCCCAAGACCCAGATCTTTATCCCCTATTATAATCTTCTCTGACTATTTTTTTTTAAGTTGGAAGCATTCTTGTTCATTCGTACATGTATACTATAGACAAAATTCATTATCCCCATTTTAATTGAAATGACATATTTTTCCCAATCAAAATGACCCCCTTTCAAATTGAAAAAAAACAACACAATTAAAAAGAAACAAAAGATAACATTAATATACATTTAAATAAAAGGTCAATATACTTGATCCACAAAGCATTAGAAAAGTTAACAGGAGTCTGATATACCGTGAACTGAAGCCACCTTCCCAGATCAGGCCAAACTGTGTAAACAATGGAGACCAAAGTTTGTATTCACCATCCGATAATACATCAACAAACCTCCGGGATTGGACCAAACAATAAGATGGTTTATACATCATTTTTACATGTGTCAAACACAAATGAGATTCTGCAGGTGCAAAACTTTAAAAAAAAAAATCGATTTCAACTTAATGATGCTCTTCTGTTCAATATCCTTATACAAAAATCAATAAAACAATTTAAACATGAATGTAAATACAGTACACTCAACATGTAAAACCCACTTTGGGTTTCCCTCGGTGGTTTTCGTTATCGCGGCCAATAAAATGAATTAATCGACAGGCCGGGTCCGGTGAATGTGATTTAAGGCCCTCGGAGGGTCCCCAGTCGGAATTACATTTGCATCGTTCCTTGGAAAAGTTAACTACACGAAACTCTGCAGACACTTGATAAGAATCTCACTATTAAAAGTTAATTTTCTTTGAATAAAATATTAATCCATTATGATGGCTGCAGTAAATTGCTGTTATTGTTTTTCCTCTACCCATTCAATTCATTTTTCAGATCCGCTTCCGAGAAAATATTTGGTAAACTTTTTCGTTTTTAATAAAGTTAGCTTACCACAAGAAATGCAGTCTGGTATTTGCCCATGCATTTCAGAACGTGACTTTTGCTCTTGAAAATGTTTGATTATATCAAGACTGAATAATGGCATTTTATTTGATATTTTGTAACAATATTAAATATTTTACACCTGAAAGAGGCAATGTTCCTAGTCAAAGTTTTCAGTCAATCCCAGTTGGTAGTAACTGAGTTCAAATACACGCTCAAAGATGACAGTGCATGGTTGAATGCCTTGTTACCTCGTTTATTGTGGAAAATTCCCCAAAACATACTTTTTGGCATTGCTTTTTTTTTGCTAAAGGACTTCACGTTATTAAACAAATTATGACGTTTACGTCACTTCCTTTTAATGTTTGTTTAATTATTTTCGGTTGAAGGCGTAATGCCAAAATGTTTAGATATATAAAAGTTTTATATAATGTTTTGATTAAAACTTATATAGTATTATCTATAAGTAACTAGAGATTGCTTTTTTGAAAACGCGCATGTCTCCCCCATTGTGTGGTCGTAGGTGAGAAATAATCAATGATGGACATGAAATTTGTACTTTTGGACTGGAGACGAACAAACATAGGGGTCATCTACTGGTCATGACCAACCTGCATACAAAGTATGAAGTTCCTGGGTCCAAGTATGAAGTTCCTGGGTCCAAGTATGAAGTTCCTGGGTCCAAGCTTTCATAAGTTATTGAGCCAAAAGAAGTGTGACGTACGTACTGGTGACAAAGAAATTGACCTTGACCTACTGACCTCAAAATCAATAGTGGTCATCTTATAATCAAGACCAACTAGCAAACCAAGTATGAAGTTCCTGGGCCGAAGTTGTGTTTAGTAAATCAGCGGAAACTGTTATTTTACCTCAAGGTCACCTTCACCTTTGACCTACTGACCTGAAAATCAATACGGGTCATCTACTAGTCATGATCAACTGGCATACCAGGTATTAAGTTCCTGGGTGGAAGCATTCTTTAGTTATTGAGCGGAAACCATTTTTTACCTCACAGTATTGTGACCTTCATCTTTGACCTTCTGATCCCAAAATCAATAGGGGCCATCAACTAGTCATGACTAACTGGCATACCAAGTATGAAGTTCCTGGGTGTAAACGTTCTTGAGTTATTGAGCAGAAACCGGTTGTTCACCTCAAGGTCAGTGACCTTGACCTTTGACCAACTGATCGCAAAATCAACTAGACATCATGACCAACCTCACTTCAAAGTTTGGTGAACCTAGATCAAAGCATTCTCCTGATATTGCACGGAAATATTTTTTTACATTAGAGGTCACAGCGACGTTGACCTTTGACCTTGTGACCCCCCAAAATATAGGAGTTTTCTAAACCTCATGATCAACCTCCCTACCAAGTTTGGTGAACCTAGGTCAAACCATTGTCAAGATATTGAGCGGAAATGTTTTTTACATTGGGGGTCGCCGCGACCTTGACCTTTGACCTAGTGACCCCAAAAACAATAGGGATCTTCTACACCTCATGACCAACCTCCCTACCAAGTTTGGTGAACCTAGGTCAAACCGTTCTCAAGATTTTGAGCAGAAATGTTTTTTATATTGGGGGTCGCCGCGACCTTGACCTTTGACCTAGTGACCCCAAAAACAATAGGGATCCTCTACACCTCACGACCAACCTCCCTACCAAGTTTGGTGATCCTAGGTCAAACCATTGTCAAGATATTGAGCGGAAATGTTTTTTACATTGGGGGTCGCCGCGACCTTGACCTTTGACCTAGTGACCCCAAAAACAATAGGGATCTTCTACACCTCATGACCAACCTCCCTACCAAGTTTGGTGAACCTAGGTCAAACCGTTCTCAAGATTTTGAGCAGAAATGTTTTTTATATTGGGGGTCGCCGCGACCTTGACCTTTGACCTAGTGACCCCAAAAACAATAGGGATCCTCTACACCTCACGACCAACCTCCCTACCAAGTTTGGTGATCCTAGGTCATGCGGTTTTCCAGTTATCGATCGGAAACGAAGTGTGACGTACGGACGGACTGACGGACTGACGGACTACCGGACTGACGGACAGGGCAAAAACAATATGTCTCCCCCAGAGAGGGGGAGACATAACTATAGACAAATAAAAGACTTTACATATTTGGCAGCTGACACCTTTATATTTATCCAACATTTTCTGTCAAACTCATAATATTTAAGTATTTCACAGACACAGTGTGCCCTTTTCTACCTAAGCACCCTATCCCTTTTCTATCTAAACACCCTGTCCCTTTTGATTTGGTCGCAAATGGCGACAATGGCTATCGCCAGCGGGAACCCTGCTTTTCTACCTAAGCACCCTGCCCTTTTTTAAAGCCTGCTTAAACCCAGATTACACTTATCAGGTAATTTGAAATTTGGTTGACCAGATTTATCAATTCAATACCAATATAAGCTACAAAGAAGGCTAGACTCGTACTAAGATCTTCTCTGGAATTCATCTTTGGGCCAAAAACTCGCTCTGAAGTATCAGAATCAATGTAAGATATCTGCTAACTTAAACCTTATGTGCTGGTATATTGTGACACTGTCCTCAGGAGCATTTCACGTAGAAAATCCCATAATCTGTTACAATTTTTCAAGTAACTATTTCCTGCGTTACTTAAGTTGTTGTTGTGCAAATTGCATATTTATGGAAAGGTTGAGGAGTGGATGTTATATTGTGAAGAGAAAAAGAGATCATGGGAAATTTTTGAAAGACAAACACACATGACTTTACACTACATGTAGTGATACTAATCATTGACACTTTTTTTGTTCCGCTTTAAGTCTGGATGATATGAATTTGACAATAAATGTTTACCATTTTCCATTAGAAAATATGGGTATTTTGAGGGGGAAATGCAAGTTCTACTTGAAAGGGAAAACAACAAATAAACCATAAATTCAAAGTATAATCCATTAAAAAATCACTTCAAGGTCTTTAAGATGAAAAAGCCCTGTCATTGGACTTGGATTTGCAATTTGACACAAGATATTGTTCACACCATTCAGTGTTATTGGAACAAACACTAAAACAATTGCTACTGTGGTACTGTACCATCCTTTAATTATTGATTCTTCATTCTAACATATGTGGAAAAAACAGTGTAACACAACCTCCATGCCTGCAATTTGATGAAAAATCTATCTCACCTGATCACAGACCAGTTCCCACTTCTTTTCGTCATCATAGTTCTTTAGAAGCTTTGCCTTGTCTGGCGGGAGGTCCATGGAATTCTGCAGCCAAAACAATGGGCATTAACATACTTTAGTAGATCATTAATTGTTAAAGTATAAACTTTTGACTCATCTATACATGTACATGGTAGTAAAAAGAAAAATAGACTGGAACATTAAAAATGCACACTTAACATTAAGGCCTTAAAAAAAGGTTTGTTTCAGGAACCGTAGAATCGAGTGCAACCAGTGTTGCAATAAATAATTAAGTTAATTAAATATATGTTTACATCATTATTTCTGAGCCTTCTGTATTTTGGGGAAAATTGATTTAAAAGGGATTTTATTTCCCAGAAGAAGGGAAAAAAAGGCCTCCTCTACGAGGGGAAGACGCCAAATATCAGCATCTGTTATATAGAGATAAAAAACCCTGCCATGTAACTGCCAAAGTATTTTGCACAAAACAAGTTTTAAATGCATTTAAAGAAAACAACTTAACCTCTTTCAACAAATTCAGGTCAACAAACCTAATGACACACTTTTGCATTGTGAACTGCAGGTGCCCTTCATGTATATAAGTTAAGTTTTGAAAGTAAGGAATGAAAAAAACACTTAAACTTATTATTGTTAGTTGGATATTCACTTTTTGTCCACGAAACTAATATGAAATAACATAAAATGGTAAAACTGCTCGTTTTCATAAGCTTTAGTCAGACATACTAATGCATAACTTGGAATCCCAATCAGAATAAATAAATAAATGGAGACGAATCAATTTATAAATGAAGGATTTGCAATATAAAAATTGTAAAAAAATATGTCCACACACTACTATTTGGACTAACACACCCCGTTGCAGAAATAGCTAGCTCAATTGCAAGACAGGACAAGTGCTGCTACAAACATATCAAATTCCCATTTATATCAACCAGTTCATTTTTTTTCTATCCATCTGTTTTCTATCAAATTTCCAGTTACCAGTTCATTTTGTCAACTAATCTGCTTTCCGAGGAAAATGTGACAAAAAACACTCATTTGTTAAACCTTAATAAACTGAAATATGGGGAATTTTAACGATCATAGTATTTCTAATCTGACGGAATCTTTAATAAGAGTAATCCAATCGTTGTGATTTATTTAATTTAAAAACATCTTGATCAAATGAATTTGATACCAACTTACCAGCACTTTTGTAAAGCGCTTTTCTAATTCGTCCGGGTCCTCCGGCATTGGCATTCGAATCGGCATACTGGAATACCTTAATTCTGGATGTTTGTTATGATTATCTTGTTTACTACCAGAGTTTCCCATTATGTTTAAAAACAATAAAATCCAAATTTCAGCTCAGTTTTCCTTACAACTGAGCCAGATAGTCGAATCACAAAATTTGTCACATTGTGGAGAATGGCAACCATATAATTTATGAAACACTTTGATAAAGATACTATCGATCATCCTTAATCCGGCGAAAACAAAGAGGCATGGCTATTTTTTAACATAACCATTCTTTTTAAATTTTCAGGAAGTGTCTCTGACTCACTTCACGTCCATTCACGCGTGACGCGGTCCCTAGACTTACCGAAATACGATTATTTACCGAAAGACGGATAAAATTACCGAAAGACGCATGAAAGTTACCGAAAGACGCCTTATAGTGCATTTATATTATTGTTTTTATATTATAAGCTTCCAAAATAATCAATTATTCCAATTAATGATAATCTCATAATATTCATATAACTAAAACACACTCATAAAAATGAAAAAGTTCATGAAAATATTTACTTATTGTTCAATTGAATAAAGACAATATGTCAGTGAAATAGTTGTCTCCCTTCGCCAACCGAAAGACGATTTAACGCAGGTAAAATAACTTATTAGTTGTTGTATTATGAAAATGATTATGAATTTGGATTCAAATAATAGAATTTATATTCTTATGGAAATGTTAGATCAATAAACAGCATTTGAAAGTATTTTGGAATATACTTGAAACATTGCCTTTGAAATAGGTCAAAAATGTCGCTAAAATCATTTTCTTTTCAACTAATTAACTTAGATCTACAGTATAGTTCAGGGCTTTCAAATTTTAATTTTTGTTTATATGAAAATTGAAAAAAGAAGTTTTTAAACAGCAAAGTTCTCATCTTCAGATAAATTAGCTTACTTATGGACACTAATAACCAGACCACACCAAATACACAGAATCAGGCGATGTTTAAAACAACATAATTATCACCCGGTATATGACACCCCACAAAGTAGCGGCACGTTTTTTGGGGGACAGTTTGGTATTATTGAAAGTGTGTTAATTTGGGTAAACCCTTTTCGGCTCTGTGACACGTGTTGAGTAAATACCATAATAATTACGCATTAAAGGACCGCATTACGTGTACATTTATAATTGCGGGTGATTTTCACACAAATTGACGGCTTCATTTGAAGATTCATAAATAACAATCGCGAGTAAAAAGGTAAGTTATTGCTGTGAGTATTAAAGAAGTCCAAATTAATAGAACTTTACACTCTGAAATCATTAATGATGGATGAGTTTCCTTGTGGTATATGTGTTGTCCAACAATTGCGAGTCCATTAACTATGTCCTAAAACAAACTGTGGATTGGAGGTCACAACCATTCACAAAGTTTGTTCACCTGTCCAATGAGCTAGTTGAAGGTCAATTCAAAGAGTTAAGGTCTGCCATTGTAGGGACACGTACGTCAGAAGACTAGTCCAAATCCATTGCAGACACTGGAAATGCAGGCTATTATTTCTAATGCACCATGCTAAACCATAAAAAAATAAAGTATTTTAACTTTAACTGTTTGATTTCAACGATGAAGATATCTACATAGTTAATAATAAATATTGCACATAATAATAATAAAACATTATTGTTTGTATGTCTGACACATGCATTTGTTTGTAACACAAGGTGAATTTTTAATGTACATTTACCATAGCTTTTGTCATTAACATGTATATGTCTTTGTCAATGATCTAAATACATATTGTAAGTTAATCATTTTATTTTGTATTTGCAGCGTTCAATATTTCATGTAATTTTATTATGTGTATGACTTATGTTTTATGCAGCCTTCCATGTTCGATGTTAATCAAATGTATGTGTCATGTATGTTGAGAAATGATGAAAAATAAAATAAAAATTTAGTATTAAGTTAACTGTATATATTTGTCATGTTCTTACTTCACCTTAAACATATCAATAAATCGTTTCGGTTGAGAACAGGAGAATACTCTTATTGGCTAAATAAAGGAAATTCTTTTGTCAAAAAACTCATTATTTCTAGATATTATTTTATAATTTTTGGCTACAATGTGTAAAATCATCAAATATATATGAATATTAAAAATAAATACAATATCAAGCGTCTTTCGGTAAATTTCTATCATGTTTACTCCAGTTTAACCATATCCATAAATCGTATTTCGGTTGACGACGGGAGATAACTCTATTTGACTAAAAAAGGGAAATTCTTCTGTCAATAAAGTCATTATTTCTAAATATTATTTTATAATTTTTGGCTACAATGCGTATAATCATTATATATACAAGATTATTTAAAAATAAATGCATTAGAAGGCGTCTTTCGGTAACTTTCATGCGTATTTCGGTAATTTTATCCGTCTTTCGGTAAATAATCGTATTTCGGTAAGTCTAGGGACCCCGCGTGACGACTGAGTAGCAGCCAAAACGGCTATATCACAAACGGTCATTTCTGATTATTTTCTGAGCGGTAAAGTTTTTCAGAGGTATACCTCGAAAAGGCACCCGTTATTATAAGCATTTGCTTATATGGACTACACAACTAAGTCTACATTAAGTCTCATTCTAACATCAGGCCCGTCTGTGAGAACTGTGACGGTTTTTTGGACTTCGCAATTGTCTATCTCCACGACACGTTACGTACATGTACAATGCAGTCTTAGATAGCCGCTTCTACAGTCATTAAGCAGTTAAAAATTAGCGGTTGATTATAAAGCTCTCGCTATCGCTTTCAAGATATTCTTGCCGTATCTTTAATTGGGTCTAGATTTGATTGATAGTGTTTGTTTAGTATGTGTCATGATTAGATATATATATATAATTAGCCTTCAGTAACACTTGCAACAAGGGGGAGTGTGTATGAAGTGTGTGCGGAGGAGTGAACTGCAGTATGGACTGCAGCATGAGCTGCAGTATGATCTGCGGATTGAGCTGCAGTATGGATTGTGGAGTAAGCTGATGTATGGGCGGCGGAGTGAGCTGTTGTATGGGCGGCGGAGTGAGCTGCAGTATGGATTGCTGAGTAAGCTGCAGTATGGGCGGCGGAGTGAGCTGCATTATGGGCGGCGGAGTGAGCTGCTGTATGGGCGGTGGGGTGAGGTACTGTATGGACCGCGGAGTGAACTGCAGTATGATATGAGGAATGAGCTGCAGTATGGACTGCGGAGTAAGCTGCTGTATGGGCGGTGGGGTTAGCTGCTGAATAGGCGACAGAGTGAGCTGTCAAAGTATGGATTGCGGAGTAAGCTGCAGTGTGGGCGACGAAGGGAGCTGCAGTATGGGCGGCGGAATTAATTGCAGCATGGGCGACGAAGTAAGCTGCATTATGGGCAGCGGAGTGAGGTGCAGTGCAAACTGCGGAGTAAGCTGCATTATGGGAGGCGGAGTAAGCTGCAGTATGGGCGACGGAGTGAGCTGCAGTACGGAGTGCGGGGTAAGCTGCATTATGGGCGGCGGAGTGAGCTGCAGTATCGGCGGTGCAGTAAGCTGCATTATGGGCGGCGGAGTAAGCTGCAGTATGGGCGGTGGAGTGAGCTGCATTATGGGCGGCGGAGTAAGCTGCAGTACGGGCGGTGGAGTGAGCTGCAGTACGGACTGCGGAGTAAGCTGCAGTATGGGCGGTGGAGTGAGCTGTATTATGGGCGGCGGAGTAAGCTGCAGTATGGACGGTGGAGTGAGCTGTAGTATAGGCGGCGGAGTAAGCTGCAGTATGGGCGATGGAGTCAGCTGCAGTACGGACTGCGGAGTAAGCTGCAGTATGGGCGGCGGAGTGAGCTGCAGTACGGACTGCGGAGTCAGCTGCAGTATGGGCGACGGAGTGAGCTGCAGTACGGACTGTGGAGTAAGCTGCGGTATGGGCGACGGAGTAAGCTTCAGTATGGGCGACGGAGTGAGCTGCAGTATGGGCGGCGGAGTAAGCTGCAGTACGGACTGCGGAGTGAGCTGCAGTATGGGCGGCGGAGTAACTGTAGTACGGACTGCGGAGTGAGCTGCAGTATGTGCGGTGGAGTGAGCTGCAGTATCGGCGACGGAGTGACCTGCAATACGGAGTGCGGAGTAAGCTGCAGTATGGGCGGCGGAGTGAGCTGCAGTACGGACTGCGGAGTGAGCTGCAGTATGGGCGGCGGAGTAACTGCAGTACGGACTGCGGAGTGAGCTGCATTATGGGCAGTGGAGTGAGCTGCAGTATCGGCGACGGAGTGAGCTGCAATACGGAGTGCGGAGTAAGCTGCAGTATGGGCGGCGGAGTGAGCTGCAGTACGGACTGCGGAGTAAGCTGCAGTATGGGCGACGGAGTGAGCTGCTTTATGAGTTGCGGAGTGAGCTGCCGTATGGGCTGCGGAGTGAGCTATTTTATGGGCTGCGGAGTGAGCTGCAGTATGAACTGCGGAGTAAGCTGCAGTATGGACGGCGGAGTGAGCTGCTGTATGCGGCGGGGTGAGCTGCTGTATGCGGCGGAGTAAGTTGCAGTGTAGTGTGGGTGGTGATGTGAGCTGCAGTGTGAATGGTGATGTCAGCTGTCGTGTGAGTGGTGATTAAAGCTGCAGTGTGAATGGGAATGTGAGCTGCAGTGTGGGTGATGATGTAAGCTACAGTGTGAATGGTGATATGAGCTACAGTGTGAGTGGTGATGTGAGCTGCAGTGTGAGTGGTGATGTGAGCTGCAGTGGGAGTGGTGATGTGAGCTGCAGTGTGAGTGTTCAAGTGAGCTCCAGTGTGAGTGGTGATATGAGCTGAAGTGTGGGTGGTGATGTGAGCTGCAGTGTGGGTGGTGATGTGAGCTGCAGTGTGAGTGGTGATGTGAGTTGCAGTGTGAGTGGTGATGAGACCTGCAGTGTGAGTGGGGATGTGAGCTGCAGTGTGAGTGGTGATGTGAGCTGCAGTGTGAGTGGTGATGTGAGCTGCAGTGTGAGTGTTGATGTGAGCTGCAGTGTGAGTGGGGATGTGAGCTGCAGTGGGAGTGGGGCTGTGAGCTGCAGTGGGAGTGGGGATGTGAGCTGCAGTGTAAGTGAGGATGTGAGCTGATGATGTGCGAGTGAGGATGAGAGCTGCAGTGTGAGTGGTGATGTGAGCTGCAGTATGAGTGAGGATGTGAGCTGATGCAATTTGAGTGAGGATGTGAGCTGATGTAGTGTGAGTGGTGATGTGAGATGCAGTGTGAGTGGTGATGTAAGCTGCAGTGTGAGTGAGGATGTGAGCTGCAGTGTGAGTGAGGATGTGAGATGAATTGTGAGAGGTGATGTGAACTGCAGTGTAAGTGGTGATGTAGGCTGATGCAGTGTGAGTGGTGATGTGAGCTGATGTAGTGTGAGTGGTGATGTGAGCTGCAGTGTCAGTGAGTGAGAATGTGAGCTGATGCTGTGTCAGCTTCAGTATAAGTGGTGTGAGCTGATGTGTTATCGATGATGTGAGCTACAGTGTGAGTTGTTGAGTGAGCTGATGCAATTTAATTTCAATTTGTCACACAAATAACACGATTAACAGTATCAAATGTCTTTTGGAAGGGTAGCTTGATCATGCCTCTCTGTTAACATTGAATGTGTCGAGAAATTAATTAGTATAATAGTTTAATAATATTTATTTTTTTATATTCGTATTTTACTCGCACTTATATTGGACTGGTACCCTCATTTTTGTCTCCATTTTTGTAGGAAAAGTTACGTTAGGTACCAGTTAACACTGTTTTTTCTGGCTACTAGTCAAATCGGCCCCTCGTCAAATCTGCCCCTCATAAAATCGACCCCTTTTTGAAACGGTAATCTTTTCGGCCCCTTACCAAATATGCCCCATCCTGTATTCATTTCGGTCCTTATTTTTTAATATTACCTGGGACTCTCCGATATTACAAGTCATGTTAAAAAGTATAAACACTGTAAATGTGTAAATTGTTAAAACTCTTATACTGGTAAGCGACCTTCTATTCGCCCATACATTTTTTTAAGATACAAATAATATTTGTATCTATAAAGACTTCAAAGAAATTTGTTTTTGCCCAATGTATCCTTTGCCATGCAAACTTTGGGTGTTGTGGGTGTGAAAACGAAGTAAATATGTCTCTGTCAAAAATCGGTAAGGGGCCGAAAAGTCTCAAGTCAATATTTTTCGGGGGCCGAAATTTCTCAGGGGCCGATTTGCTAGTAGGCCATTCTGTTAAGGGGCCGATTTGTCTATCTCACGTATATAATTTGCGGTTTTCATCGACAAAGATTTTTTGGATAATTTTGCAAATTTCCAAATTCGTTCGCTAATTAATATCTTTGTGTTACGATGGTACAGTAATGCATAATTTATTCAATTCCATTTCATTTCATTCAGCACCATGTCTCCTCTTTTTAAATTTACATTTTTGTTTGCTTGAGGTTTTAAAAACACAATCTCCAGATCACCTTTCGGCAGAAGAGTCTGTTTTGAGAATACAGATATCTAAAACCTGTCCTTCTCAAACCAAGCTATAAAGCGCATGCCAATGTATGGCTTATCATATCTACGGCCCTGATAGCTCAATGGTAGAGCATTTGTTTTGGGTATTGAAGGCCGGGGGTTTAAACCTGGGCCGCGTTAAACTTTAGACGTTACAAAATGGTACCTAGCCACCTAAATGGCCGTACACTCGTCTTTTGACGATTTTGTTTTACTATGGCAGACTCGTGATGTCCACCATCCCAGCAAAAAGTAGCGAACCGTCCTTACGCAGAGAATCCTCACGGCCACAATTTTGAAATTATTTGCGTTGAAAATTCAAATTTCTACGATAACATTATTGCATACTATTAAACACATCTTTATTTATGTCATTATGCCAAAATACATGTTCAGATATCGTAAAACACTAACATGTGTCAATTGTTTATGAAGTATCCTGATATCTGTAAATCTGGGACAAATCTGACAGGCAGTATACATGTTTAACGGTATTCGTGACCAAGAATATATTTATGTGAAAATAATGACTTATGACAAATTAAATCCAGATAAGATGATTGTCGGGCATATATTGAACAACTTTGTCCTTATTATTCAACATCGATGCATAATATTAGTAATTACTACCGTAATTCACCTAAGAGTTCGGACACTCTAAATATTCGGACACCCATAATTATTTTCCAAAATAATTTATTTTGTGTACCTAATTTTCGGACACCCAAAGGACATCAATCAAAACTTTCACAGTTACCAAGTTTCACAGACGAAGATTATTGATTTTTATCTTTACAATGCCTGGCTAGATTACCTAACCGTATACATCACTGTGACAAGTTAATTAGTTACTACCCATCCTAAACGATTTATTGCCGGTTGAAAAAGGAAGTGTGATATATTAATTGGAGGATTAAAGAAACAACAATAGCAATCAAGGGATTAAGAAAACATCGACATGGCATGTTTGTAAAACGATCTGCCAATAAACTTTCAAACTTGTACCTCACTTATAGACTGTAAGAATCAATAATCGTACAGTTATACATTAATCCTGCATAGCAATGTCCATGCTCTCCACGAGATCCTCGTGGGTATAACTGTAAATTATGTGACGTCACACAGTGTGACTCTTTGATCTGAAGCCGATAGAATGTGTTTATTCAGTTCAATGCATGTATAAAATGGTGTTTTAATTAACTTGATGAAGGATTTACACTTATAGGTGTAATAAATAAGTTTATGACCATTGATTACTACGGATAAATTAATAAATGGTAAATGCAAACATGAAGAAAAAAGGCAGGTTAAACAAACATGTAAATAAAATGTAAAAATGGTAATTTTCTATGTATTCGGACAGCGAAAAAAATAATTATTTTATGGTGTCCGAACTCTTAGGTGAATTACGGTATATATTCTTTCGTCCAGTGTTAAATGGTAGGGATTTGTAGCGTTACAGGGATACATAAGAAAATTATTGAAATGTCAAAATAATAAAAAAAAAAGTATCCTTGATCGCTTATTATTGTAGCTAATTAATGTGGTACCATGCAGTAGTTCCCTTTTTTATAAAATGGGTAGAAGTTGGAAAAAGATGTACTTATAACTGGTTCAACTCATGAAAGCTGTTTTTTGTGAAGGTGCTTTACACTGAGAACGTTTAAGATCCAAGAGGTTTCTTCACAAAGTGCTAGGGTATCGCACCTGGATCTATTGTATCTTACTATGTTTCTTCAAGTCTTCCATTGTCTGGATTTGACTGCTAATTTGCTTTCAATTTTAACCTGAAATTAGGGGGCTTATCTTATAAGCTAGGCTATAATAAATTTTGAAAGAATCCAGTCAGAATCAGTAATATTCAACATATGGTATTCGACTGACTGATTTACATTTCATTAATAGTTACATTAATTTATCGGCAATTATCAATGGTTATTTATTTTGCCTTTTTTAAGTCCCATACAATGCAATCCAGACACCTGCGAAAGTTTAACTTACTAACACATGTTTAGAATGTGTCGTGTGTCATGTTTCTCTTAATTTCTTAAAGCCTCGCTTATAAGACGGGCCCTATACTTTCAGGTTAAAATCGGGACCCAATTTCCAGGGGAAAGTATGGTATCCCTGATCGCTCATCACAGCCACGTTTATTGTTTAAATAACTCAATAAAGCATGTAAATTTGGTGTTCAAATTAATAATAGGAGATAACTGTTGCATACATGTACCCTAAGCCCCAAATGTCAACACCTTGTGAAACTGAAACGGTAGCAGATCTTAAGTTGCTGGAAATATGCCTCCTTTTGAAGACTTAAAAAGCTGCAGGCAACAGTTTACAATAGGGATACTTTAAAGCCTATTATTCTTAGTAATCTTTTCACATCTTCATTAGTGGTTTATCACTTTATGGTTTCAAGGAATATCTGCCGAGGCACGTGAGTGACCTCTAAACAATATCAGCAATGTGACCTGGTATCATAGCTCTTGTGATTTGATCCCTGTCATTTTCTTGTCTAGATAGCAGTATGCAAAACAATGGACTGGACCAGGCTTCATATCTGACGTATCTTGTAGATGAGGCTCTGAGAACAACCAGCCCACACCCTGCTGAACCACCACAACCTTCCCAGGGTCACAACCAGTCTGCTTGTAAGATTTAATAAGAAGTTAACAATTTAAGGCCTGCCCTCTGTTTATCATTGTAAAAAAATTGATAGGCTTCCATATAATCATGGTGCGTTAGGCATTTTATCATAACTAGAGTATAAATGTGATAATATCAATATTGTTGCGATACTATTAAGAACCAGCTGCCAGGTTAGCTCAGTTGGTAGAGGGCCATACTACTGTTATAGAGGTTTTGGGTCCAAAGCCTGCATCACACATAGTGACACTTCTCAAATGTTTATTTTACTAGTGTCAGGAGTAAAATGAAAATTAGGTCAGGAAGGACTTAAGCTTGAAGTCTGGAGTGCAGGTTAAAGTCTGTAACAGGCATAATATTCCTCCATAGTTTTCTTTACTGGTGTCGGCAGTAAAACTAAACGTCAGAATTGCCTTGATCAGTTGGAAAGGAACAAGTTAGCTCTGTTTGTAGAACGCTGTGTTAGCATTCCAGCTATTGTGGGTTCAAGCTTTGGACCTAGAGCAAAAAAACGTAATTTCTTCCCTGATGTATTTTACTTGTCAGTGGTGTAAAAAATTGAAGGAAGGAGTGCCTTAATTGGCAGTTTCAGGTGGCCAGGAATGTAGTCTGTGTGGTTAAAAACCTGTCGCCCTGTTAGCTCAGTTTGTAGAGCACTGTGTCAGGCTGTCATTGGTTTGAACCAAAAGTATAACTGACATGAGATTATTGTAACAAATTCTGTGAAAAAACATCAACAATTTCAGTATGTCTCCAATATAATGTTATTTTCAGTATATCTCCAATATAAAACCTTTTTCCCTATCATGATAGTTCATCACTGACAATTAATGCTTTACGTAAAGCAGACGTTTTGTCAGTTCTGTCAAGTTATAGCTTCCGCAATACGAAGTAAATTCTTTCATTATTTTTTTCCGCCTTTAATAAATTGGGACTAAGGTCGTTTGAATTGTGAATATGCGAACTGTCCCAACCACTGGTATAGTGGTTAATTCCCCGTACATGGTATATTTCAAACAAGGAAACGAAGCAAAGTCAAATTTCTAACAAGTCAACTACAGTCGAACCTCGTTTGCTTAAACTCCCAGGGCTTGAAAAATTTAAGTCAAGCGGGATACTAACCTTGAGCATAAAGAAATCTGTTCTTTACATCCAGTTCGAGACAAGGAGGAATTTCAAGCCATGCAAGTTCAGGCCAACAGGGTTCGACTGTATAATGTTTGTCTGCATGCGCAAAATAAGGAAGGGGCTGTATTGTCCACATGTGCAATATCCAGAAGGGCTTTTGTTTGTCAATGCATATCTGAGCTTAGGGGCTAATGTTCTAGGGACTTAGGTTTGTCTACCTGCTTGGGATAGTCAAAGGGGCAACAATTCAGCCCCAATTTGTGTTGAATGAAAAACACAAGTCAGTAAAAAAAAATCAGATTCACATCACTTCCTACATCAGCTTTTCCATAAATAGTTTGAAATTGAAAGGCATAAATGTAATATACCGTATATATGATTAACTACTCACTTAAGAGATTGCATGTTTAAAAAAAACTTTAAAGTGGCAGTTTGTAGGATTTGAAGTGATCAATGCTTAAATTTCAGAATGCATAACTAAATTTTCCTGACAAAATTTTTAAAATACATGTGTTAGTGCTAAAATATAAAACATTGAAGTTCTCAAATCTGTCCAGAAAATGCCTCATTTCTCCAATGTTTTTAAGTTTAATCACTTTATACCTAATTCTTAATTTCAAATACATGTAGTATAATAAAAAAAGGGTACAAGCATACATGTTTATTTACAAATGTCAGAAAAAAATAAATAAAAGTACTAAGAAAACAGTGATGTTGAGACATATCCATGTGTGCAGCTGTTCAGATGAATCTAGAAAAAAAGTCCAGGTCCCTAAAAAAGTCTTAAAGGGGCTAGACACCAAATGGTCCCAAAATTGGTGAATTCAGTATTTCCTCAAAAGAAGCCAGGAATTATCAATGGCAACCATTATGAGATGATAATATATAATTTTACATGGTTAAAGGAATATTTTGTCGCTGTCTCAGCTGAGTTTACCCGTTTAAAAATAGTGCATAATGGTTTCCCAGTTTATTGTGTGTATATTTAGCATGTGAAAGTCATGTGATTAGTATGGATACACATACCGCAGCTGTTTTTAATTTACTGGTATTTATATGGTAGACAAACCCAGTAAATTTTGAAATGGAAAAATATGCAAAAACTGCGAAAGATGCATTTGTCGCATCAGTAAGATTCAATGCATGAAGTTTTTGACAATTTTTCTTGCAGTGGTATCATCTGGTGTCTTTATGTCCCTTTAAAGTGACACTCTCATTCAAAATCCATACATACAATGTACATGTATAACAAACATAAATTTTGGGTGATAAGCCTTTAACTACTAACTAAATAATGCATTTATGGAAAATATTAATTCTGATAACAAGACTGTGTTTTTAATAGCTGATAACGCAAAAATATTAAATGTTTGGTGAATGATGTAAGAGTTTCTGTGATCTACTATCATCTCATTAGTCGTAAGGTAGAAATACAGTGTTTTCTGCACCTTTCTTTAAAATTAAACATGCGTCATAGAAATCATTGTTTTCGATATTTATTCATCCTTTTTTGTATAATTAACATTTGTATTAATTGTGGAAAATCTTATTTGCGAGTAAGAGTGCATCTTTAAGTGTAACATGTTGAAGTATCTTATTAAAGTAATCCAAACTACTTCCTTCAAGTTCAACGAGATTTAACAAAAGAAAAAGTAGTTGATTATGACAGTCTTTCAAATAACTTCCTTTAAATGTCTCAGAATTCCCTAATTTAAAAGCGAACTTACCGGTACACTGTATACCATAACAAAGATCGTGTGCTGTAAGGAGAGATTTAAGATTGGTTGCAAAATTTGGGCGAAATGTTTGGAAGTGAGAAACAAATTGAACCTTGTGGAGAATTCAACAAATGTAAGTCAATGTATTTGAAAAATATTTTACATTTAAATTGTGATAAATCTGTTGAATTATTTTAAATAACACACTAACGGAGTAGGCATAAAGTATTTGATGAATCTTTCATGGCTGAGAGAGTAAGACAGGTTCGTCCCAACCTGGTTGTACTGATTTTAAGGAAACATGGTTTACCAAATATCTGCAGTACACATCATACCCTAGGGTTGGGATAAACCTATCTTATACGAGTAGCAATGGTAAATGCCCTTTTCTTCCAAATCAATTAAACATAATAAAGTAAAATTGTATTTTATTAATTTGTTTACGTACGGGTCCTTTTTATCTTTGCCCGTGGGTAAAATAAGAATTTCCGGCATGGTTAAATTTTGCGATCAATTATATGGGGTGGGAGAAAATCGTTAGTTTCTATTTACGGTTATACATTACTGAATAATTTCCCTATAAAGTCAATGTAAACAGACAATACTTCAGTTAAAACCCAATTGAATTAAACAATAGGAAAACTGCGCAAAATTTCAACCCAATGACATAATACCGGAAACAAAATTAAATGATGTCATTGCATTTTCTTTCTATCATTGAATGTCTTTCTGTTACCATTTTAACAAGGAAACGGGTAAAATACGAGAAAGCATTGAAATACTAATTTGATCAACTCACAGTTTCTTAACAGTGAGTTAATCGAGATATATTCCACTTGAAAGCATGAAATAAATATTGTTTCCTAGGGGACTGAATACTACATACCACTAGACAAAAACAGAAGATGGGATAGTTTGAAGTGTTTAGACAGTGTAATCTAAAAATTGTAATGATAAGAATTTAACATTATGTTTTTCTTTAGTGTTTATGCAAATAAGCATATGTTCCAACAGTTCACAAAGAAGGAAGAAAAATAATATTCAATTCTTTATAAAAATAAAAAAAAGTTCAGGTTTAAATCTGGTCTTTAGAAAAAACATTGGAGAATGATTAAACATTGGAGAAAGATTTTTAAAGCTGCACTCTCACAGATTGAACATTTTGACAACTTTTTTATTTTTTGTCTCGTAACAAGCCATTTTTTGCGAAAATCCATGGAAACCAGTTATATAAGACAGCTGACAAAAAAATAGATCACAGATTTTTATATTTTTGTTCAAAAATTGATGTTTAATGCATTTTTCTTAAACTGTTAGTAACAGTTTAAGCCATAAAACATTAATTTTCGAACGGAAATATGTAAATCTACGATCTGTTCTTTTGTCAGTAATCTTATATCGTTGGTTTGCAGATATTTAAGCAAAAAATGACACTTTTCAAGACAAAAAATAAAAAAGATGTAAAAAAGGTAAATCTGTGAGAGTGCAGCTTTAATAAAATAAATTTGAGTGGAAAAGTGTGGCCAGTACAGGGCTCAACCACCGGGCAGTTTGGCGATCTTCTGACTGAGCTAATCAGGAGGCTAGTTCATTACAATGCACACTGCACTCCTTCCTATGAACTACTCAGGCTGATCCAGGCACTCCTGTCAGAAGTACAACTGGCACCAGTTGTGTAATCCTTTGGGGGTAGAATCCGCCCAATGCAGGGCTTGAACCCACTGTCAAGGGAACACTAGCACGTCACTCTAAAGCTTGGGCTAACCGTCGGCTTGTTCTAATGCTCAATATATGTACATTTAAACATATTCAGAGATTTACACTTACTCTTTCCTAGTGATGCTGAAGGCACAACAACAGTTTTAATTAAGTGTCCCTTCCTGTCCTCCAAACAGTTTGTCAAGTTGTCTTTGTTTTCTTATTTGAGTGAGTATCTGCTGTTTTGCTTCGAAGTTCATGTAAATGTATGACACAAAAAGCTCATAGATCCATCTTGGTGATTGGACAAAAAATATCACTAAAGATTAGCAGAGATAGAAACTGATTAATTATTAAAGCAACTGTGCACCAGATGATCAATTTGCAAGAAAAAGAACTGTCATAAACTTGGTATAGCTTAATTATGTCACACGATTAGAGTAAGCCTTCATAGGTCAGTGGATACGACTCAGGACTGCAATTTTGGCGACACAGGTTCGAGCCCGTTCTCCGACACAATGTTTTTTTTTTACATTTTGGTACTTTTTTTTACAATTATGATATCAAAGCATAACACATTCTATTAAATAATTGTCCTGAGATTCGTTACTGAAAAAAACGTTTTGGTGCCAATCTGGTGAAAAGTCCCTTTAATAACATATACATGTATGTAAAACACTTTAAATAAACACATTGGCTCCTTTATTTTGATACTATCATCTACATGTGTATGTATGCATATTATGTATTTTCTTAATGAATTCATCTTGCCTTCAGAGCTACTCTGTCTACATATAGGTGCTTAAGTTATTAATACAGATTGACTGTTCATCTACATGTATTTCAGTTGGTGCTGCTGAGCTTGGTGTGTATGAGCGGCCTGGGGTGATTCCAGCCCCACCATTTGGGCCACCCCAGCAAGGTGTGTATGAGTGGACCAGTTTATTTCAACCCAGGTTCAATCATGCCCCACCCCTTGGGCCACCATAGCTATGTGTATATGAGCGACCTGAGCTCATTTCTGCCCCACCCCATGGACACCCAAGCTAGGTGTTTACAAGCGTCCAGGGCTCATAGCCGCACCCCTTGGTCCTCCCTAGCTAGGTGTGTATGAGTAACCTGAGCTCATTCCCGCCCCACCCCTTGGGCCTCCCTAGCCTCTTCCTTTAATGACAGTCCTGTAATAGATGTCTGCTAAACCAGTGTAAAATCAACTTCTTTGCAGTGATTTTGTTTCAGGAACATGGTGTATTATAATGCAAAGAGAAGTTTATAGCACTGTGTGGCATTTTAAATTGAGTAATTTCTGCGTTAAGTATCTAGCCTATCGTGTATCACAGTATGAAAAATACATGTGTGTTTGCATTTCAATGTCCCAGTACTCTAAAACAATCACGGTTACACGTTACAGTACACTACCCCCCTCTTAATTCACATTTACATGTATATCCGAAGAGTGCAGTTTGCAACTAATTTCCAGGACATTTTGAATACAATTGTGTTATATATTGTGAGGGTCAATTATTTTTATCACTTGCATTTTCTGGTCCAATATAATGGCAATAAAAACCTACCTGTTCCACCTGTATGCTGTATGCTGCTGATCTAGACATCGTAAAGTAATCACTTTTCCACCGGGGGGGGGGGGGGGGGCTGCACTGCCTTTTTCCAGTACCCTGCAGCTTTTTCACTTTGTCCTTGTGCCTTTTTTAGGCTGCTGGTTTCACATACAGTTTTGAACTAGATTTAATATTAATTGGAACAATTTTTAAAAAATAAATGTACACATAAAATAACAGCTAAGGTATTCATTACAAGCTATTTGTATTGAAAGAGACTACAACATATACAAAATATGAATTGAACATTGACCCTTGCAAGTGCCCCATTAAGGCTCATTCAATGCACATCAAAAGTGCCCTTTCTGGCCTAGCACCCTGTTCTTCTCAAATCCTGGCTGGAGCACTGTTCAGCTGTGAAATTAATTTCTTTTCAAGCAAGTCTATTTTATTTCAGCTCCAATAAACAGGCCTGTATTCTGGGATGGTGGTTTAAACAACTCGTTCCGTGTCCAGCAGAACCTTGGCTGGGTTAGCCAGCCACAAGCAGACGGTTCCCAGTTCAATAATTGTATTCAAGTTCAGAGTAGCTTTGGAGAGGAGGACCGATTCTCTGTCCAACCTCGGACAAATTACCAACCATGTGGGGACAATTTAGAACCTAGCCAGATCATCTCGTCAAGTAATAGTGTAAGACAGTCAAACTTATATTCTGGTGACATTGGATTGTACAGAAATGATTACACTCAGTTCAATATTACTAAAAATAATGCTGAAGAGGGCAAAAATCAAAACAGTTTGAACCTGTTTGAACCGCATGCTTTAACAAGACCAGACTATGAAACGTCTTTGACTCAGAATGGTGTAAATTCAGAATTTCTACAATTACCTGTATCTGTGGGTAACCCAACTGTCAGTAGTGTGTCAGCTAATGCAAGCTTTAATCCTCATGTCGAAGAAAATGAATACTTTCAGTTTTTGCTAGCCAAAAGTGCAGGTTTAAGAGCAAAAAATTCAAAGAGTACCAAATCCGTCAAAAATTTAAAAAGTAGTACACCAGAACAAAACAGCAGTGATAGTTTTACCTATAGAAATGAAAGTGCAGCAAGACAAAATAGAAACAATGGTTTAGAAGACCGTCTTTCAGCAAAACAGAGGGTTGATTTCAGAAATATTGTCGTTGATGCAGAAAGTGTGAAGAAAATTAATGAATGTAATGATTACTTCAAGGAGTTTATGAGTAAATCAAGGAAACAGAAAGAAATAAATGAAATGGCTCAGGATAATAACTCGGACAAAAGAAAGAAAAATGGAAAGTCGGCCAGAGCTAGGAGTAAAAACAATGGTCTATCAATTGAGCTGATGGATTTGACTTTCCAATGTGCAGAGTGTGATACATCTTATAGTGCTGTCGATGAGCTTGAAAAACATATCAAAGAGACTCATATTGATGCTGATGATAATGGTAAAGTTACTGATGACGTGAATAATGAAAATGGGGCAGTTAATGATGTTGTTGATTTGGAGAATATGGACAAGGAAGATGGTGCTATTGAGTCAGTTGGTGAAATATTAAGACTGGATAGAGATGCAATTGAAGAGCCGGAATCATTTATGTGTACTCTTTGTGCTGATGTGTATGCATCTCAAGCAGCTCTTGATGAACATTGGAAAGTACATGAAGCTGAACAAGATACTAACACTAATCACTCAGAAGATGTGAATCTGTTAACAGATAAAAGATGTCAAGAGCGGGAATATCTGATTGAAAGCCAATTGCTAGCAAAACGAGAAAAGGCCAGGAGAGATAAAGAGGAATTGGAAAGGATTGCTTGTGAAAACTTAGAGGAAATTGTAGATATTGATGTACTGGAAACAGCGTCTGACAGAGTTGGGGAGGTAAGTGCAAATAACACACTTATTAAGTGAAGTAGATCATGTGAAAAAGTTACCGGCATTTTACCTTGTTTAGAGTGAAGTGTTCTCACTGGATTTTGTTGTACAATGTATGGCCGAAAAAGATAAAAGATGACCCCATAATAAAATGTATGCACTTGTCGGTAAATCAAGGGTTGTATTAATCCTATAATAAATTTATGTCTAAATTTCAATCTAACAAACATACCCCTTCTTAAGAGTTTGAATTTAAGATAAAGAAATCTGTTGATATTCGTTTATTAGTGTGACAGTGTATATCTTTACAAATAAAAAAAAAAAGGAGTTCATCAATCATGTAGATGAGTTTAATACTAACCTTCATTCTTAAATGCATCCTATGTTGTCTTTTAGTTTTAGGGGTGAAAGTGAAGAGGCTTTAAGTGATATTAAGTACAGAAGTGAACTAAAACGTTTTCTCCCTCATAATTAAGTACAATGTTGTTTAATATTTCTTTTCATTTCAGTCTCTTCAATATGACAGAAAGAGATCATCAAGTAAGGCAACTGTTAGGAAAGTGGGAAGACCTGGTCCTAAATCTCATAAACTCAGACATGAAACTACTGAAGATGATCTTGATAATAAAGTGGCAAGACCTGGTCCTAAATCCAATAAACTCAGACATGAAACTACTGAAGATGATCTTGATAATAAAGTGGCAAGACCTGGTCCTAAATCTCATAAACTCAGACATGAAACTACTGAAGATGATCTTGATAATAAAGTGGCAAGACCTGGTCCTAAATCCAATAAACTCCAACTTGAAACTACTGAAGATGATCTTGATAATAAATTGGCAAGACCTGGTCCTAAATCCAATAAACTCAGACATGAAACTACTGAAGATAATCTTGATAATAAAGTGGCAAGACTTGGTCCTAAATCCAATAAACTCAGACTTGAAACTACTGAAGATGATCTTGATAATAAAGTGGCAAGACTTGGTCCTAAATCCAATAAACTCAGACTTGAAACTACTGAAGATGATCTTGATAATAAAGTGGCAAGACCTGGTCCTAAATCTAATAAACTCAGACACAAATTTACTGAAGATAATCTTAAAAATGAAGTGACAAGACTTGATCCCGAATCTCATAAACTCAGACACGAAACTAATGAAGATGATCTTGAAAACGTTGAAGAAGACATAGACATAAGAAGGTCTAAACCAGGTCCAAAATCTAAAAAAAGAGAAGTGAGAGACTGTAAAAGTAAAAGAGAGAAAAAATGTGGTATGGAGCTAGAAAAGACATCTAACAATAGAAACAGTAGGGAGAGGTCAGTTGGGGATGAGGAAGGAACATGCCCCATAAAAGAGACCAGAACATCTCGTGCAAAGAATGTTTTACTGAACCCAAGCAAAGGCAAGCAGAAACGAGTGCTGTCTCCGAGAACAAAAGAAGATGAAATGTTGATGAGACAGTTTGGAATAATTCCTAGCAAAGTTTGTCTTAGCAAGGTGGAAGACTCAAATGACTCAAGCTCAAGAGACAGTGTTGACAGTGGCGCAAGGAGAAGGTCAAAATCTAGAACGCCAAAGAAAAATACTGTTACTGCATGTTGCTCTTTTAAAAGTTTGAATAGAAGGTCAAAAAGCACATCCCCACCAGTGTCAGGAAATGGTCAGAAATTGTCAGTATTGTCTGCCTCTGATTCAGGAATTACAGTTGATTTTAGTGACGATGAGAATGATGATGTTATTCTAATTGAACAACCTGTAGAGTGTATAGTACTTGATGAAGACTTGCCATTGAAACTTGATAATACTGAGCAAGAAAGCAATAGAGACAAGACAGCTGTGAGAAATTTGTCAAAAAGTTTAGGAGCCACATGTGCATCAACACTGAAAAAGAATGATGATGCAGACTTAATGAAAAAGTATGGTATTAAGGGTTTATCAGTGAATCTTTCACCATCCAAAAGGAAATTGTCCGGTCCAAATATGTCCCCAGTGAAACATCGAAAGCATGATAATTTACCACAGGTAGAGCAAGTGTCTCCGCCCAACGTAGAAAATCTATCTGATGAAGAGATGGAAAAATTGCTTCATCAGTGTGGAATGGCTATATCAGTTTCTAAACCAGATAACATAAGATCTAGTCCAAGAAAAAGGCAAGCTAGTCCAGAACCCTGCACTTCAAAAGGCCATGGTCAGCTTAAACGTAAGAAAACAGCAAGAAAGTCTTGCAATGATGAAGATCTCATTAAGAAATTCAAACTTAAGGAATCGTCTGTCCAGTTAGAAAGTTTGTCGAAAATTGAGGTTTCCATGTTGAGGAATCCTCATTCAAGGTTTGGGAAAAGCTCGTGGCTGCAGCACAAGTTTGATACAGATTCAGAGAGTGACTTGGAATGGGACATACCTTCTCCAGTGAATTTGGAGGAATTTGTTGAAGATTCAGAGACCCATAGTCATGATGCTACACAAGACACATTAAGTTATTCAGACAAGGATGTTAATAGGTCAGCAGAAAAGCTTGATAAAGAATTAATGGATAAATTTGGTCTTTCTGAAGCAATGGTTTTAATGGAAGGCCCAGTATTAAATACAGCTCAAGTCAAAAAGGCTAGCGGTATTTCTGATGAAGCTCTGCTAAAAAAGTTTGTTATTACAAATCCAAAGATATGTGTAGGAAATGCTGCACAAAAATCAAAGTCAAATATTAGTGACAGTGAGCTTTTAAAACAGTTTGGAATACCAGAATTAATTGTGGTTGCAGATTTAGTTGATGATGGGTATTCCCAACACAAGGTTAAGGGATCTAAGTCATCAAGCTCAATACCTTATCAATTCAGTGTTGAAGAGCTAAGAAAAGGGCTTAGAAGTGCCAATATGAACTTTGAAACTGGACAGAGCAAAGGCAAGAAATCAGTTACTCCAGGTAAAATCACTCCCAAAAGAAGTGGTAAAGGTATCAAGAAGACCCCTAGTAAACAGACTCCAAGTAAAAAATCTTCAATAAAAAGTGCTAAAAAAATCAAAAATACTCCATCAAAAACTCCAGTTAGACCAGCTGGAGAGCCAACTATGTTGTGCAATCTACCAAAACTGAAACCACCTCAAGGACGTCTTGAGTCTCAAACAAGCTTACAAAATCCTGACTTGTCCAAAGATTTATCATCTGCTAAAATGAATATGAAAAGCACCCCTGCAAGAAGTTCTCCATTTAAGTCTCCAGGAAGAAATGCTCAACTCCTGAAGATGAGAACCACACCACTTGCTGTTAAAACAAGCAGAGCAAAGATGGCATTAAAATTAGTTGGTAAGGTCAAGGAATCAATTAGAAAAGGCCCTGTGAAAGCTGAAGGATATAAAGACTGCATAAGTAGCAAGATATCTGGACTACCAGATTTGAAAGTCAGTGTGTCATTGTTGTCAGCAGAAGATATAGAAAAGTATACTTCAAGAGCTCAGAATAAGTTTGAATCTGCTAAACACATTGTGAAAAGTATCGTTGAGGAGCTGGTCAATAATGTCTGTAAAACAATTGAAAGCAAGGACATTAGTGATGATGATCATTTCATAGCTACAGAGAACGAAGCTGACTACTTAAAGGCTACTACAAAACACTGGATGGAAAACATGGACAATTTGCCAGACTCTGAAAAGGATAGGGTAATGGGTAGTGAAATTACTGAAGACAAGAGGGAGGGCACTGACAATCATGACAGCAAACGTGAAGAGTCTAGAACTGATGAGGAGGTGAACGAAGATCATGGCATATTAAATAATGGAAACCAGGTACAATGGGCTTGTGAAAATGAAGATGCAATAAAGAAAGCTAACAATGATATTGAGAAATCTCAGGACAAACTTAAACATGAAAGCAGAAAGTTTATTGACATTGGAAAAGCTGTTGTGCAGATAGGCAGTGACCTAGATGAAGATGGTTGTGATTGTGCCGATGAAGACAGGAATGACTATGAGTTTTCAGAAGGTACAAGTGCGGATGAGATTGGTAAAAAAGAAGATAATGATGCAGAATATGAAGATGAGGTTGATGGTCAAGATGATTATAAACAAAGTCTTGAGAATGATATTAATGAAACTGTGAATGTGAAACATCCTTTTGATGGGAAAGAAATTGGGCAAGGAGATGGTATTGAAACAAATGAAAATGAGATTGGCACAATTCAGATGATAACAAATGTCTTGGACCAGGAGAAACAACAAGACAGCCTGGAGGATGGTATTGGTGAAGACAATGAAGAAAAAATTATAAGAGTGTCTGAAGGAAGAGTGGTGCTCTCTGGGGCGATTCTTGACACAGGCGGTAATACGGTGATTGGTGAAGTGTATGACAGGGAAGCATCAGACAAAAATAACAAACAGCTGCGGAAAAATGGACCTGAAGATATGAAAGATGCAGTAGCAGAAATGGATGACAAGTTTGCATCTGTGGAAAAAAGTAAAATAGCCAGTGTCCAAGGACCAAATGATATCATTGAAACTTTGAAAGAAAATTAGCTTTTTTCAATGATATTTGTTTTGACATTTTGGTGCCATGCTTTAATGATTGCATTTAGAAAAACAATTTTCAATCATTTGACATTTTGTTTTTCTTTAAAAATCATTATTTGGATGATTAATCTTTGTTGTTATGGTAATTATTACAATAATTGTATTGTCATAATTTCAAAAATCATTAATTAATATCGAAATGTCCCAAAATATTGCCTGAGTCAAATTGTGCATCATCATGTAGTCTAACTTCATTTTAGTGTAATAAATTATAATATAGGGTTTTAGCTAAGGAGTTTCTGGATTGTGCTGCATCATGCCCATTTTTGGTAGCATCCCTTGCCTTTATGGATACTAGCATGTGTACCCTTCTGCCTTCATAGAATTAATTGCGTAAGATTATCAGATATTTCTTATGTAATGATTATGAACACATTCAGACTTTACATATTAGGCAGTTGGAACCGAAATTTACTTCAAAATTTCTGACTCAGTGTGCCCTTTTGTCCCTTGTCCCTCTTCTGCAGCACCCTGTCCCTCTTCTGCAGCACCCTGTGCCTCTTCTGCAGCACCCTGTCCCTCTGTCCCTCTTCTGCAGCACCCTGTGCCTCTTCTGTCGCACCCTGTCCCACTTCTGCAGGACCCTGTGCCTCTTCTGCAGCACCCTGTCCCTCTTCTCAGCACCCTGTGCCTCTTCCAGCACCCTGTCCCTCTTCTGCAGCACCCTGTCCCTCTTCTGCAGCACCCTGTCCCTTTTCTGCAGCACCCTGTCCCTCTTCTCAGCACCCTTGTCCCTCTTCTGCAGCACCCTGTCCCTTTTCTACAGCACCCTGTCCCTCTTCTCAGCACACTGTGCCTCTTCTCAGCACACTGTGCCTCTGTTGCAGCACCCTGTCCCTCTTCTGCAGCACCTAGTCCCTCTTCTGCAGGACCCTGTCCCTCTTCTGCAGAACCCTGTCCCTCTTCTGCAGCACCCTGTCCCTCTTCTTAGCACCCTGTCCCTCTTCTGCAGCACCCTGTCCCTCTTCCTCTTCTGCAGCACCCTGTCCGTTATAAAATCTGGCTTCAACCCTATAGTAAAATACTGTAATATATATGTACTTTCAGGGCCATAGCTTGCAAAAAGATGTTAAGGCAGACACTTTTTTCCCCAAAACTGAAAACCTAGTACTTCCAATATACTTGGATCATAGGTTTTATTGGCGGATTATGTTAAACTGTAATGAAGGGTACAACCCCCAAAGAACAAGGCCTTCAAACTTTTTTCAGGCAAGATATACATAGGCACCTGACTTTAAATGTTCATTGTTAAATTGTAGATTTGTCTGACACCCACCAAAGTGCTTTGTACTTTTTATAGTCGGTCAGTCTCCAATGTGTTCAAAGATTTTTTTTTAAAAATGAGACTATTTGTCTTGAGTGTAATATTAAAAACTGTTCAACAGATTTTCACCAGCTTTAATTTTCATCATCATCATCATCATCATCATCATCATCATCATCATCATCATCATCATCCACAATCTGTACATCAACATGTACATGCAATTAAATTGCTTGCATCGAGATAATTTATAACCCCCCCCCCCCCAAATGTTGCTTACTCAAGAACTTGAATATCTATTTTGATACATGTATTTAATCATCAAATTTATACTTTTGTCTGAACAAGCCTGAATTCATCAAACATTTAGTAGTGCTTGGCATCAAAATCATAACAAACCCTCCTGCATGTGTTTAAAATCCGGAATATGAAGAAGCCCATTTGGCATGGCTTGTTTCGACCACCATGTATTGGTGTAGTACTTTTTGACTGTGCCATATAGAATGATAGTTTCAGTTTCTTGTTCATGTTTTTGTTAATAATGAGATTTGTCTTTCCTGCCGCTCTGTATAAGATGTTTTTGCTATTCATATTTGTTTGATATTGTAGCATACATTTGTCATACAGGTTTTTGATAATTACAGGGGATATGCTAATAGACATTTTTAGCTTATCATTTTTTCTAAGAAAAAAATCCAGGTATTGTGATAGTCATGTTGTTGTTCTTGTTGTTGACAATGTGTTCAAAGACACAGGCATTAGTGTTTTCTCCATGACTCTCTTGTATTTTAAAGTTTTGATATTTATAATAGGGACTTTTAACAGATCGTTATCTTGGATTACAATGTTTGACCATTTTGTATCAAATTTATTCTTGCAACAGTGCAAATCTCAGTGAAATCTAGCAACATTTCATTTATACTCAGTTGTGTTTAGAAAATCTATTTGCTCATTGGCCAAGAAAAATGTGGTCAATTATAAATGATAATATAATTTTTTGTCATAAATCATATTTCTAAATCACTATATTGAATCATTGTTCATGTTTATATCATTTAAAAAGGCTTATCAGGTGTTTTTGAGTAAATTTATGGAATTTTTGAAGAAGTGTACTTTTTGTATTTTTTTCGTATCATATTATGATTTACATTTATAAGGCATAAAAGAAAATGTGTTTGTTTCTGGTTTTCAACCTACGCTATTTCTTTCCCCGACCCTAAACCTTATTATTTCATCGAGAATTATGTTTTTTGTCTTTTGTTTGATTTTTTTCTGAAGTTACCCTATAAGTTAAAATTGAAGTGTTTTGGGCTTTAACAATACCAGCAATGCTATGCTGATTGTATAGATGTTCATAAGCTTATAGGTTATAGTTTTTAGTATCAGAAAAAAATCAAGAAACAATTACAAATTGGCTTATAAAAACAAAGAAAAGGTTTTCCGACCAACCTACCCAAATTTTGGGCGTATCAAACCGGAAACAAACATAATTTTGTTATGCCTCAGTATATAATGGTTGATTTTGACCAATGGGAAGGCAGTAATTTTCAAAGTATTTGGCATTATATTTTCATACTGATCAACGCTTTATTTGCTGTACTTACGGTCGTTTACGATGTTATATATTTGTCGTTTTTATAAAAACTGTAATGTTATAGTTTGTCCCAATCATTTAAAGCTGCACTCTCACAGATAGAGCATTTTGATAACTTTTTTTTTTTATCTTCGAACGAGCCGATTTTTGCAAAAATACATGGAAACCAATTATAAAAAATTATATCACAGATTTTTATATTTAAGTTAAAAAAAATTGATGTTTTGCATTTTTCTTAAACTGTTAGTAATGGTTTAAGCCATAAAACATTAATTTTCAAACAGAAATATGAAATACTGCAATCTGATCTTTTGTCAGCAATCTTTTATCATTGATTTGCAGATATTTATGCAAACATTTGCTCTTTCCAAGACAAAAAAAATTAAAGTTGTAAAAACAGTATATCTGTGAGAGCGCAGCGTTAAAGCCATTTGGCTAATGAATATCATAAAACATAACATTTGAAATTGATTGTGCACTGGAAGTCTTAAAGTGACACTCTTATTCAAAATCAATACATACACATGTATAACACACATCAATTTTGAATAATTAACCTTCAAGAACTTACTTAATAATGCATTTATGGAAAATATGAATAACTGATAACAAGATTTTAACCGTTTATTTTATAGCAGAAAGCGCAAAAAATATTAAATGATTGGTGAATGCTAAAAGATTTATTGTGATCTACTATATTTTCATAAGGTAGAAATACCGTATTTTTTGCTCATTTCTTTCAAATTAAGCTCGGTATCCTTTACAAGGACCATTGTGTTCGAAATTTATTCATCTTTTTTTTAATATTAAAAACACATTATTAATTGTGGTAAACCTTGTTTGGGAGTAAGAGTGCATCTTTAAAACATTTTTGTATTTCATAGGAGGGAAATCACTGAAAAGTCCAAATATTTATTTTTCTTGCTGCATTTACCATGTCTTGCACAAATGTGTGTTCAGGGATGAAGAAGTGAAGTTCAAATGGTTAGAAGCCAGTGAGGCGGAGCTTTATAAGTAGCCACAGTAATTTCAATCATTATTTAAGGTATCATTTATTTGTGAAAGGATTAATTCATCTGGCTGCGCCTGCCTTGATCATTTGATGTTTCCATACAGACCTGCAAATAAACAATAAACCTGTACTTTAAATTATACTACCAGGTTATAAGATGATGGCAAATAATTATCAGGAGTGTGTACATGGTTAGGCCTAAAAAAAAAATACATTTGGTTCGGGTTACCCGACCCTACCTACGGAATAGGCGCCGACCCTAACGTTTTTATAGTCAGTTTGAAAAAAATATTGAAAAACTAAAATAAAAAAAATAAAAAAAAATCTTTTTTTTTTGCTTTTCAATATGTAGTTTAAAACCTTAATTGCTTATATAGAAGATAACTTTAACACCATTCTCCAATGATGAAAATGACATTCTTAAATAAAGCCTAAAAAAAAAAAAAAAAAAAAAAGCCTACCTCCTCTACAAAGCCTACCTCCTCTACCTATTTTTGAAAAGGATGTAACCCTAACCAAACAATTATTTTTTTTAGGCCTTACTATATATGTTGTGGAAAATAATGTTATAAATACAAGCATAATACGATAATTACAGCCGTTGATTAATTAGTTAATGTTTTTATAATGTTACATTTGTAGTTTTGTTTCCAGTTTCATTTTTAAAGCCTTTATATAATATATTAGCCTTCGAACGAACGACAAGGATTCATTTCTTTGTGCAACAATCTGTTATCAACCAGTATTATGTTTTCAATATTAAAACAAGAAATATTTACAAAGGTAATACACAAACTGATAACTTAATTACATGCATTGTTTTTTTGGCTAATATAAGATATCAAAGTATTCTAATTTTTGATGCCTATCGACCCTATATCATGTTGCTTTTATTTGCAACGTTTTGGCATGTAGATTAAGAAAATGTTATGAAAGAAACTGAAAATACATTATTTTGGCATCAAAAAATTGTAAAATAAGGGCTTTGATGCCTGATTTCGGGTTAAATACTGAGAAACAGAGAAACAACAGATTGACCTTGAATTAATTTTTAGTTTTTAGTTATCAAATTAGTTATATCAAGCAGAACCCTTTCAAAGGATACCCGGTGCTTTGTACATTCAGGTAGTATAAGAAAAACTGCCAACAAACAAAATTCTTCTTTTTTGAAGTTGAATTTTAAAGCAAACTTACACTGTTTTACATCAAAAATATGAAGAAGAAAAAATATCCAAATTGTAAATGAATAAATTTGATGAAAATTTGAGGTTATATTGAAATAAACATTTTTGAAAATTCCAAAAATGATCATTAGAAAGCTTCAGGTATACAGCCCCAGATCTACATGTATATGGGGTCACCAGCCATCTTAATTTAGCAGTGCATTATTGCCAATTAGGAATTTGTGATGACAAGCTGAATTGTACTATATCTTTATAGATGCACTCTCACTAAAAAAAATGTTGTCTTGGAAAGATCCAATTTTTGCATAAATACCTAACAACCAGTGATATAAGAATTAATGCTGACAAAAGATCGAACTGCAGATTTTCATGTTTTTGTTCGAAAATTAATGTTTTATGGCTAAACGTGTAACTAACACTTGAAGAAAATATGCATAAAACATCAAGTTTTGAACATAAATATAAAAACCTTAGATCTGATTTATGTCAGAAGTCATAAATCACATGTTTCCATGTATTTTCATAAAAATTGGCTTGTTCCAAAATCCAAGACAAGACAAAAAAGTTTTCAAAACGTTCAATCTGTGAGAGTGCAGCTTTAAAACAATGTCGGTGGGGGGGGGGGGGGGAGCACTCGTACAGTTTGGCAAATACCACGTACAGTTTGGCAAATACCACGTGACACCTAAATGGCTTAAAATACTTATTTTAATAAACACATAGATAGTATAAAAACAATAATCATGAACAGTTTAATTGTTAAACTTCTGTTAATTGTGTTCATAGATTATGTGTGTCTAAAAGGCTAGTTCATTTGTGCATTTTATTATTTCTTTGTTGTTTAAGAAATATGTTATGATTTGTTTCACGTGTATGCTTCGTAATGTGTTCATTTTTATGCGACGGATGTACATGATAATTTTGTATTTGATCATAAAAGTTAATTACTTGTGGCATGGTATAAAACATATTGTAATTGTTCGGGATTTGTTCATAAGTGCTAATTTGATGTTGATTATTTTCAATAAATAAAAAGAATGAGGCAAGTGTTCTGTTTTGCTTATATCATTTTGCTTATATTATAAATGGATGTCCATAAAAGTGACACTCTTATTCAAAATCAATACATGCACATGTAAAACCAAACATAAATTTTGAGTGATAAACACTTAACTACTTACTAGATAATGCATTTATGGAAAATATTAATTACTATTAACATTATCGGTGTGTGTATACCACGTGATTAATATTGCGTCATAAATGCTACGTCTGAAGGCAATATTTTGCTACGAATTAAGACTTTAAACAAAGATAACTTTCCCATTTCTCCACTATTTTAAATGAAACATAGCGCAGTATACGCCCCCCCACGGAGCCCCTTATTCAGTCTTTTACCAGAGTTTGAGATTTTGGTTACTTAAAACACTTCGACAAACCTTTTCAGAATACGGCCGTCTGACGGAGCACTATCAAAACATTATTTTGGAAACAGGTTTGTCGAGGTGTTTGATGAACTTAATCACCTTATCAAACTCAGGTAATAAAACGAAGGCGGGGCTCTTTAAGCGGCATAGACTGCCCTTTGTTTCATTTAAAATGGTGTAGTAAAATAAGAGTTACCTTTGATTTAATTCTTCATTTGAAGCAAAATGTTGTCTTCCGACGTAGCATATATGACGTAATTTATCACGTGGTATATACACATTGAATATTATAACTGTGTATTTAATTTACAAGAAAAGTGTCATTTTTCGTATCCAAAAAGCTTTGTAACCAGTAAATGTCATCCAAATTTTGCAAGAAGTAGTGTTTATTCTCTGCATTATTAGACTCTTTAACTAATTACCAGACGGAACTAATTCAAAACGCTCACAAATTGTGTTGACAGAAAGTACCTTTTGTAGAAATTGATTAGCGTTGCAACCACAAGTATGTAAAAGTGATGCAAAAAACATAAAACAGTAGACCACCTTTTTAGCTCACCTGAGCACAAAGTGCTCAAGGTGAGCAATTGTGATCGGTCAATGTCTGTCGTCCGTCGTTCGGCGTCAACAATTGGTTATAATCATCATCTACTCCTAAACCCCGTGGACAATTTTAATGAAACTTCATAGGAATGATCCTTGGTTGGTGCTTTTCCAAATTTTTTCAAAGAAATGAATTCCATGCAGAACTCTGGTTTCAAAAGAAAAGCGTCAACAATTGGTTATAATCATCTACTTTTAAATCCTTTGGACAATTTTAATGAAACTTCATAGGAATGACCCTTGCTTGGTGCTTTTTCAAAATTGTTCAAAGAAATGATTTCATGCAGAACTCTTGTTGCCATGACAACCTTAAGGAAAACCTACAAAACTTTTTTTGGCTAAAACTATGAGGCCTAGTGCTTAAATATTTGGTGTGTAACATTATCTACTGGTTATCTACTATGTTTATTCAAATTATGCCCCCGGAGAAAAATTGGACACCCCGTGGGTTACAAGTCCATTATAAATATATTTTGTTAAAATCTGATAGTTATGTAAGGTTTACTCTTGAAGCAATGGAAGCAAGTTTTGCTATATGGTCTCCCTTTTTGTTGGAGCACTACTTTTTTATTTTTAGTAACAAGGGAATATATTTTAAATTTTATTAAGTCTTCAACATAGTCACTTCTAAGGTAATTATTGTTCATTTTTTAGGTTCATAGATTCAAATAATTATTATACACTTTATTCTTTAGAGGAAATTTCATTTTTACTTAGTAATAAATTTAATAATCAGACTTTTCCATTGAACTTCATGTAGATTATTGTAAACTTCATGTAGATTATTCTAAGCTACAATCTTATCTTTTGTTTGGATAGTGAATAAGCCTTATATAAAGAAGAATTTGATTAAAAAAAGGAAGGAAGGTGATGTTTTCCTAGATGAAAGAAGAGATAATAATAATAGTTGAAGGTGCAGAATGTGTACTGATAATTGATTTTTAGAGCTTTAAAGCAGTTTATTGATTTTATTGGATGGTGCACAGTTTGTTGTTTGTGTGTCTATAGATACTAAAAGTTATTTCAGTGTGCTAGCAATTTAACATAGTTTTGTCAGTGTGCAGGCAATTGAACGAAGTCCTGTCAGTGTGCAGGGAATTGAACAAAGTCCTGTCAGTGTGCATGCAACTGAAAAAAGTCCTGTCAGTGTGCAGGTATCTGTACCAAGTGCTGTCAGTGTGCAGTCAATTATCAAGTCCTGTCAGCGTGCACGTATCTGTATCAAGTGCTGTCAGTATGCAGTCAATTACCAAGTCCTGTCAGTGTGCAGGCAACTGAACAAAGTCCTGTCAGTGTGCAGGTATGTGGATCAAATTCTGTCAGTGTGCAGTCAATCATCAAGTCCTGTCAGTGTGCAGGCAACTGAACAAAGTCATGTCAGTGTGCAGTCAATCACCAAGTCCTGTCAGTGTGCATGAAACTGTGACAAGTCCTGTCAGTGTGCAGGCAACTGTGACAAGCCCTGTCAGTGATTATCCAGGCAACATATTTGACCAGTATGTTTTTTAATATTCTTTGAAAACAAAAATCAAGCTATATTGATTACGAAGGTTAAACTCTTTTACTCAGGTGAGCGATTTAGGGCCATCATGGCCCTCTTGTTTAAATTATATGGCGTAACAACATTTTTCTGAGTTTAATATCGTACATGTTTAAAGCTGCACTCTCACAGATTAAACGTTTTGACAACTTTTTTTTATTTTTTGTCTTGGAACGAGCTAAGTTTTGCGACAATCCATGGAAACCAGTTATATAAGACTGCTGACAAAAAATTAGATCGCAGATTTTAATATTTAAGTTCAAAAATTGATGTTTTATGCCTTTTTCTTAAACGGTTTAAGCTATATAACATTAATTTTCGAATGGCAATATGAAAATCTACGATCTGATTTTTGTCAACAATCTTACATCATTGGGTTGCAGATATTTACGCAAAAATTTGCTCTTTCCAAGACAAAAAATAAAAAGGTTGTAAAAATGGTAAATCTGTGAGAGTGCAACTTTAAAGTGACCTCCTATTCAATATCAATGCATACACATGTAAAACAAACATCAACTTTGACTGATAAACCTTTAAATTCTTATTGATGCATTTACAGAAAATATTATTTACTGATAACAAGATTGTAACCTCGTATTTGATAGCTGAAAACGCAAAAATATTAAATATTAAATAATTGGCGAATGCGAAATGATCTACTATGATCGTCTCATAAGGTAAAAATACTGTGTTTTCTGAACCTTTCATTCAATTTAAACACGGTATACTTCATAAGCATCATTGTTTTCGACATTTGTTCATCCGTTTTGGTATATTTAAACATTTGTACGTAAGGTGTTAAATCTTATTTGGGAGTAAGAGTGCATCTTTAACAAAGCAAAAAAATAAAATGAAATACTTCCCTGACACTTTACTATCTCTACTATAATGTATCATTTTGAAATTAATCGGTGAATAAGCTCGACCTTTAGAATAGCATGCATTTGACATGTAGGGGTTTATTTACATTCCGAATATCGGTCAAGGTCAGTGAAGAATGTTTACGCTAATCGTTTCCGTTTTTAACTGTGACATACGGAAAAGACAAAAACGAAGGCCGTTACAGATTTAGATGACGGAATAATATGTTGTAACATAGGGTTAGGGTTAGGGTAGTGTAAGTCATTAATATAATTGGAGTGTTAAAACAAATAAATTGTAAGTTAATCTCTCAAATCCGGTCATTATCGAGTGATAGCATATTAAGTTAGCATGGTGCGGGTTAAATCATGTAAAACTGGGTAAAATATTGATGTTTACAAGTGATCTCTTCGTTCAAGTGATGTCTTTGGTTTAAACTTTACACGTATTTTAAGCTGTACATGTATTAGATGTAAAACAGCCTTTACATATAGAAATCTAGAATTACGCGTGTGGAAGATCTGTGGATTATTTAAGTGTGATATTAAGCGTGAAAAGGGTTAATAAGTACAAATAATGAGTTGGGAATAAACAATAAGTTAGCTTACCGTCTTGGGCCTATGTGCTCAAAGTTAATAGAATCGTGAGAAATTGAGTTAATTATTTGAAGAAAAAAAAGCGAATACAAAATTTTAAACGGCTTAATGTTACGCTTGAAAATACGTTAATTAAAATTTGCTTTAAGTGCAATTATATGCAATTTGAATCTGATATGTTATAAAGTGCTGGTGGATGTAACTTACTTTGTTAGGCCTTTGAACTTGCAGCCAATGATATCGTTAGAAATTCAGTTAATTTTTAGAAAAAAGGCGAACAACAAAAAAAATTGTTACATTTGAGAATTAGTCCAAATAATTGTACGTTGACGGATTTTTTTTAGATTTTTGATATGGCAAATCCTTCACGTACAAATTGTTTAGTATCAAAAGTGGGTAGTTGTTCCGATCAGGATTCCGGGTTAAAGCATATAGCGTCTATAAAATATCATAAAAACAAGAAATATTACCAGATAATGTTATTTTATGTTAGTTCCGTACACAAAAAATAAATATCCAACTTATAATTATGAGTTTGACGGCTTTTCTTTATTTCATTCTGTCATAACATAACGATATATACATGAAGGGCACCTGCAAGGCTTCAGGGCACAGTTTTAAATCGCTCGGAACATTTCGGCCATGGCCGAGTTGTTACGATTGTATAACGAGGTCTATCTCGAAGCTTTGTCGGAGGAGGCCGAGTTATTACGATTGTATCGAGTTGTTCCCCTTCGCATAATTGTTTTCTGTGTCAGTCAACTTTCGTTTTATTGGAAAGGTAAACAACTTGTTTTAATGCATTAAATGCTTGTTTAGTGCAAAATAGCATTTCACTTACATGGTAAAATGTGAATATAACTCTTTATGATCAATTTCAACCATAAAATACTTCACTTAAAACAATTTTGATATTTTTAAAACACCCCCGTTTTTTGCACATTCCCGTTTAGACGTTAGGGATTGGAAGAATCCCGTATAACACGTCTAATATTTTAGACTAATTTGAGAATAAGATGGATTCGTTTAAGGTGAAAGTATACATGCTATTTGGATCCGATATGTTATAAAGGACTGGTGAATGTATAATGATCTAAGTAGTTGCAGAGTTTGCGCTGTTATGTAGACATAGGTCCTGATATTGCAGAACAGGATGTTAAAAAAAAATTAATTTGCAATGAACGAGCTACATGTATTACAGTTTAAAGGGACACAATATACTTTGATGCAAAATTTAAAAATGTTTAAATATTTATAGTTTATTTTAATGCATTATTTACTTTAACTCATTAGAGCTTATGATTTGTGTAAATTAGCGATATTTTTGCGCTTGGGAATTTGTGGCCGCGGAGCTATTAATCAAAACAGGCAAATATTTATATCATGTAAGCTGATAGTTTAACTAGACACAAATCATACGTTTTTGGTTGGTTTTGGACATTGAAGTAAAGTCAGTTTAAAGGCCTAGTTTAAGCCTTCTATAAGTGACCCCCCCCCCCAAAAAAAAAAAGTGTATTGTACACAACCTCTGTTAATATATTCAGTTTTGGATGTTTTATTATAGAAATGGACCCAAAATGGCCCTGAGGCAATAAACGAATACATAGGAAATTGGCCCCTACTGTGACACCAGTGCAATTAGCAGGAGATGCACAGCAGAGGATTATCATGCCAAACATTCCTTAAACTACGTCTTTAAATGATCATGCTTTAAAAATAAAGTTGCAACAACCTATATTGTGCGCCTTTAAACCTCTCTGATGTAACCTCATGCATTAAAACAGTGCTGTTAGTATACGAAGGATAACGTGCCTACGTGGGCGAGCATACAATCCGCGAACAAAATAAACAAACTAGGTGACTAGGCAGTGATACGAAATTTAAGTGATATACATCATGGTAACCTGCAGAGGAAAATATATGTCACTTCGGTACTAAATGTATAAAATGTAATGCTTACACAATAAATATTTTTCAGTATGGAAAAAAACGAACTCGTTATACATTTATACACACGTAATTTATGTCCATATATGAGGTACATGTATAAAACTCGTACCGAAAACATAACCAAGGATTTCGTGCTGGCAAATGCAGGAGCTGGCAGAACTATATGTACTGTAAGGACGCGAAGAAATAACTGATTAGAATTATCATGCCGGAAAAGGACATTGAGGCTGTGCAGCCCCTGCAAAAGGGCACTCGCGAGACGCGGAGACAGTGGTGCAAAATGGCGGGTGTGGACTTCCGGTGGGTAGCGGCATGCGTGTCTCTGACCCTGATTGGCATTGCCATTGGCTATTGGTTGATCAAGCCTCTAGGAGCGGGAGTACCGCCCATCTGTCCGTGTGAGAATCTACACTTCTGCAACCGAATTAAGGATACAACGAGAAAAGAGGTATGGTAGATGGTTAAGACAAACAATTCATAATAAATTAATCGCATCGTGCGTTTAGTACTAAGTTGTTTTTTTCCTGAAAGGCATCTGGACTGTTTTCGTTATTTATCAGTACCCTTGATGAAAACGAGTTTGCTTCATGCACACGTAAAATCTTTTCCGTTTTACATTTGACTTCCATATCTCTAAGTCATAGTTAAATGAAGAACTAAATTAGCAGAAAAAACACTAGTGTCTCAGGTATTTGTATAGCTTGTGATTGGTAAACCCGATATCGACGGACTGCTGACCGTGGTCTTATGCAGTATTTTTCATAATAATTTTTATTTTTTTATCATGTTTGGGCAGTTTTTGGTTTTCCCGCAACTGCAACCGACTCGGAACCTAATGTGGAATGGCCATGGTCGTTATGGACACGGCTTGTGTTTTAACTTATCGCAAGTACCATGTCGGGGCTTGTTTCAGGTTTTCATTGCGGACGACTGCGACCAGCTGGGAGTCTGGAGTTGAATGGCCACTGTCGTTATGATCGGCTATCTGCAGACACGGCTTGTGCTTTATCTTCTCGTATATACCATGTCGGGGTTTGTTTCAGGTGTTCATGTTTTCACTGCGGGCGACTGCGACAGACTGGGTGCGCTATGATTGGACCAAAGTGACCACGGTTGTAATGGTTGGGTATCTAGACATGGGGCTTGTCTGCCTCGCCCATAAACATGGCGCCCGGGCTGTTATCATTGGTGAGTTTTAATAATTGTTATACTATAAGCCAGATTTCCCAAGACTCTTTTACACCTTACGGTACACCATAGTTGCATATTTATGTATATGACAAAAAAGTAAATGCTTGTTTCCGGTTTCCCGACCTACCTTTTTTTTTGGGGGGGGGGGGGCGATCCTAGACGTTTGCGTTTCCTCGAGACATTTATTTATTTCATTTGTATGATTTTAATCTACTAAACATTACAAATGAAGTATTTTTGGCTTTAAGCAATACCAGCAATGTTTATATTGATTGTATCGCGGTTCTAAAGCATTTACACCTCATGCATTATTTTGGAAGCAGAAAAAAATCCATTAAAAAAGCAAATAAAATATATTAAAAAAAAAATTCCAACCTACATGCCCTCTTGTTTTAGGACATGGAACTGGAACAAACATATTCATTTAGGGACTAGCGTTCTAATCATATAATACACCGTATAATAACTTACTTTATCTATATAAGTAAGCGACTACGGTTGACAAAAACACCTAACCTTGGCAAATGCATTTGTTCCTACGTGGTAAGTTGGTAAGCCAGAAAACCAAAATTGTTCACCATACCAACTTATTTCTTCGTTTAACTCATTTCTTCGTTCATCTTATTCCCTCATTTCACACCCATTGGTAAGCCATTGTAACCTATTTCTTCATTTGACTCTTATTGAACTCCATGGTAACGAATTCCTTCGTTTGACCACTATTGTACACAGTAGTAACTTTTTCTTTGTTTGACCACTATTGTACACAGTAGTAACTTTTTCTTCGTTTGACCAGTATTATACACCGTAGTAACCCTTTTCTTCGGTCGACCACTATTGTACTCCGTAGTAACATTTTTTTGTTTGACCACCATTATACACCGTAGTAGCCTATGTCTTCGTTTGACCACTATTATACACCGTAGTAACCTTTTTTTGTTTGACCACTATTATACACCGTAGTAGCCTATGTCTTCGTTTGACCACTATTATACACCGTAGTAGCCTATGTCTTCGTTTGACCACTTTTGAACACCGTAGTTACCTTTTTCTTCGTTTGACCACTATTGTACTCTGCTTTACAGGCGACGTGACGGCGGACGTGTTTGTGAGCCCGGACAAACGGAAGTCATGGATCGCCAAGCAACTGGATGTTGTTGACCGCTACTTCCTCGACGGCCTTAATTTCGACTTTGAGGGGCCCATTCTGCCGGACCAGTTTGACCTTAGGGACGGATATACCGCCCTCGTGCGAGAGACGCGCGCCGCCCTCGTGGAGAAGTTCCCATTTGCCATGGTAAGACTTTCTCACTTTTTGCTTTCAACAGCTGCTATTCTTTTTTTATTTTAAAAGTGTGAACGTGTGTAGTACACCTGTTCCAGATAATACGATCGTGTATCCTAGTAACCTGTTTCCGGTGCACGACGTCTTCTGCTCGGAGAGCCCGTGCTTCTGCCATTATGTGCAATTTCGACCTTGCATTGAATTCTAGGCCCGCACCAAAATGGATTTTTCTGTCCTCATGCCGGACGCATTATTCTTGCATACCGGACGTGTGTTTCCGGTCATGTGACCAGTGCTGGCAAGCCCCGTTACCGGCTTACGCGCGTGTCCTCGTGTCTTATTTTTTATATGTACAGGGAACACATGATAGATACTTATAAACGTGCACGATTAATTTGAACATAACGCTATTTCATTCAGTGTGAAAAGGACGTTGTGAACAAAAACGTACGATATGCGTAGTACGTGAAACGTTTTTGTTGTTTGTTGAGGTTGTGTAATTAATTTTCAAGGAAAGTGTAATTTTTCGTTTCCAAAAAGCTTTTTAACCATTAAATGTCGTCCAAATTGTACAAGAAGTATGGTTTATTGTCTGCATTATTAGACTCAAACTAATTACCAGGTAGAAGTAATTAAACTCGCTCACAAATTGTGTTGACAGAAACTACTTTTTGTAGAAATTAATTCGCGTTGCAACCACAAGTACGTGAAAGTATTGCAAAAAAAACAACATAAATAATAGACCACCGTGTGTTTTTTTTATTATTTTATGACAAATATTTTGAATTCTATGGCGTAATAACATTATTCTGAGTTTAATATTGTATATTTTTTAAAGTGACACTCTTATTCAAAATCAATACATACACATGTAAAACAAAACATCAATTTTGACTGATAAACCTTTAACTTCATACTGAATAATGCATTTACGGAAAATATTATTTACTGATAACAAGACTGTAACCTCGCATTTAATAGCAGAAAGCGCAATGATATTAAATGATTGGTGAACGCTAAAAGATTTACTGTAGTCTCCTTTAGTCTCATAAGGCAGAAGTACCGTGTTTTATACTGATTTCTTTCAAATTCAAATCGGTATCCTTCATAAGAACAATTGTTTTAAATATTTATTCATCCTTTTTGGAATATTAAAACAATATTATTAATAGTGGTAAATCTTATCTGGGAGTAAGAGTGCATCTTTAACGAGCTTCAGAATGTTAATAAGTGGTCGATGTGAGTGCACATCCAAAACCACAATTTTTAACCTTCGGTGGAATGTTAAAATATATATATCAAGTAAAGGGGGCCAATTATTTGTGAACCAATGAGAATCGAGTCTTATTAAACAAATCTGGTACTCTGCCTCTTTCGGGCCAGTGACGCTTGAAAGACAATTTAGCAATTTTTCAATAAATCGATAAAATTACTCCTTTGGCGAATATCCCATCAACCGGTGAGGATAAAACACCTTTGGCTTCAAAACTTTACCTTTGGGATGTGACGGGTCAAGTCGTAATGTAGCCATTATAGGACGCGGGCAGACCTTTATCAACATACGATAATCTTTCTTTGGGTCTTAATTTAACTTTATATCATTATGCGATTGATATCAACATCAAACATTGACATATCAATGGTTCGAATAACTCTCTGATTGTGAACACTCTACCGGGAATAGAAACCCATACTTTTTTGTGTGTGTTTTTTTTAAAGCTCAATCGGCCCTAATGGCACATGATGGCATGAATAGAACATGTGACCTAGTGGTTAGCGCACTCGCTTCTGACCTAGGCGACCCGGGTTCGGATCCCGACAAGCCGGACAAGGGTTTCCTCCGGGTACTCCGGTTTCCCCCACAACACAAGACCACACTCTCGCGTAAAATCGTGTCAACGAGAGTGATTAATATAATGTTGTAATATCTTGTTTCACAATTGTTGTAAAATACATAAGTTTAGATTTAAACATTATACTTGCGAGTGCATTTTTTTGGACAGACCCGCCAAGTACATATAATTGCGAGTGCATTTCGGATCGACCCGCAAAGAATACATACTTTCGAGTGCATTCTATTGGACCGACCCGCCAAGTATATATATTTGCGGGTGATTGTTTTACCAACATCATTTTCGATGGCCAACGATATAAAGTAAACAATCTAGTTAACAGCTTAACATTATTAATTTCCATAGGTTTCCGTGGACGTGGCCTGGGGCGCCCAGGGCGTGGATGAGCGTAGCTATGACAATCAGGGGCTGGCGGCGGCGGCCGACTTCCTGTTTATTATGGCGTATGACATGCAGAGCCAGATCCGGGGACCGTGTGTCGCTGGACCTAACAGCCCTTTTCCGCGAGTCATGGAAGGTATGGTATTGTGTTATGGGGCAAAGGATAGTTGCTTATTTATTTCGAGCTTTGCTAGGGATCGCAAATTGACTCAACTTCGTCTTTTAAGAATAATCCCCGAAAACAGAGTTGCTTTTGAAAGCGAACTCTTAACGCATCCCACATGAACCTTTATCAACTAAATAAAATTTCTACGACTTATAAAATATATTTTTTAAACATAATGCATATACATATATGAATTCATGTCAACAAATAAGGAATGACGTGTTTTTGCAGGTGTACAAAGCTACCTGAATGCTAGTATCTCCCCAGACAGGCTAGTTCTGGGTCTGCCCTGGTACGGCTACAACTACTCTTGCCTCGCCTTGTCAAAGGTAAGTAATGAAAGTATACAGCCAGTGTTGTTCTTAATATATCGTCACGCATTATACAATACAGATACGAGTTTAGATGTATACAGCCGGTGTTGTTCTTAATATATCGTCCCGCATTATACAATACAGATACGAGTTTAGATGTATACAGCCGGTGTTGTTCTTAATATATCGTCCCGCATTATACAATACAGATACGAGTTTAGATGTATACAGCCGGTGTTGTTCTTAATATATCGTCCCGCATTATACAATACAGATACGAGTTTAGATGTATACAGCCGGTGTTGTTATTAATATATCGTCCCGCATTATACAATACAGATACGAGTTTAGATGTATACAGCCGGTGTTGTTCTTAATATATCGTCCCGCATTATACAATACAGATACGAGTTTAGATGTATACAGCCGGTGTTGTTCTTAATATATCGTCCCGCATTATACAATACAGATACGAGTTTAGATGTATACAGCCGGTGTTGTTCTTAATATATCGTCCCGCATTATACAATACAGATACGAGTTTAGATGTATACAGCCGGGGTTTTTCTTAATATATATCGTCCCGCATTATACAATACAGATACGAGTTTAGATGTATACACCCGGTGTTGTTCTTAATATATCGTCCCGCATTATACAATACAGATACGAGTTTAGATGTATACAGCCAGTGTTGTTCTTAATATATCGTCCCGCATTATACAATACAGATACGAGTTTAGATGTATACAGCCGGGGTTGTTCTTAATATATCGTCCCGCATTATACAATACAGATACGAGTTTAGATGTATACAGCCGGTGTTGTTCTTAATATATCGTCCCGCATTATACAATACAGATACGAGTTTAGATGTATACAGCCAGTGTTGTTCTTAATATATCGTCCCGCATTATACAATACAGATACGAGTTTAGATGTATACAGCCGGTGTTGTTCTTAATATATCGTCCCGCATTATACAATACAGATACGAGTTTAGATGTATACAGCCGGTGTTGTTCTTAATATATCGTCCCGCATTATACAATACAGATACGAGTTTAGATGTATACAGCCGGTGTTGTTCTTAATATATCGTCCCGCATTATACAATACAGATACGAGTTTAGATGTATACAGCCGGTGTTGTTCTAAATATATCGTCCCGCATTATACAATACAGATACGAGTTTAGATGTATACAGCCGGGGTTTTTCTTAATATATCGTCCCGCATTATACAATACAGATACGAGTTTAGATGTATACAGCCGGTGTTGTTCTTAATATATCGTCCCGCATTATACAATACAGATACGAGTTTAGATGTATACAGCCGGTGTTGTTCTTAATATATCGTCCCGCATTATACAATACAGATACGAGTTTAGATGTATACAGCCGGTGTTGTTCTTAATATATCGTCCCGCATTATACAATACAGATACGAGTTTAGATGTATACAGCCGGGGTTGTTCTTAATATATCGTCCCGCATTATACAATACAGATACGAGTTTAGATGTATACAGCCGGTGTTGTTCTTAATATATCGTCCCGTATTATACAATAAAATAAGCAATGCGTAAATTGACCAATACAGATACGAGTTTAGATGTATACAGCCGGTGGTTGTGGTATAGTTCTATAGTTCCCATTTAATGATGGCGTATTCTTGACGACTGTTCAAACTCTTCGAGCAATATACAATCAAATAAACATTGCTTAAATAGACCAAAGCAGTCTTTAGATGTTCTACTCAAAAATATCAATGGGAATATTCGATCGTATGATACGTGTGTCGATAAGATTATTTAATAGTATGTTCCATGGGCTCACGTGTAAGATAGGTACATCCTAACCCGAGCGTAGCGTGTTTTGCAGAAACGAGGTTTACCGAGTTTCGGCAAAACACCCTGTTCACGAGTTGGGATGAACTTATACGAAAGCCCATTCTACCTCATGGTTGACGCATTTTCTCCCACCTCAGCTAAACAAAATATAGTATATAAATTTGTTTTAATTTGATATTTTACATACGTGTTCTTTTTTATCTTTGTCCATGGTCTTGATAAAGATTATCAGCATGGCCAAATATTTGACTCTCATTATTTGGGTGGGAGAAGGCCTCCATCTCTTGCGCTGATGGTGGTACACTATCATGAAGGCCCCCATCTCTTGCGCTGATGGTGGTACACTATCGTGGCCTGAATGGAAGAAGCGTGATTTTAGACATGGAGTATTTAGTCCTACACAATTCATTCCAGGAAAACGAATGTTCCATCCGCGCCATCCCGTTCCGGGGCGTGTACTGTAGCGACGCGGCCGGAAATGAGATCAATTTCAACACCATTTCCAGTCTGCTCGAGTCGTCCACCTCTGGAAGACTCTGGGACGAGGAGTCACAGACGCCATACTTTAACTATCATGTAAGGCTGTGTTCATTTCAGAATCGTCTTTGCCGTCATTGGCTATAACAATTACATCATTCAAATGAAACTTGGTACAAATGTTGCCAGAGACCAAACGTCCAGCAGGGCTACAACCCTGGTTTTAATAATTATCGAGTTATTCCCCTTGTTGCGACTAAAACACGGACGAGCGTTGGCGTTTGGTCCGAGGCGCTGAATTAGTGTGTATGCAGAAAGGGGAAGTTTTGTCATTGCCTGCCCTTTAGATTGCATCCAGTAGTTCTTGATCCACAGAGACTTGAAAGTATGATGCAGATCCCAACAGCTGCCCTGGCTTACTTTATATAGTTACCTGTGGTCTCAGTTGGGTAAAATCAGTCTTGATCTTGATCCTAAGAAAATAGAAAAATACAACATTTTATGGGCTTTCACGTCATGGGACACAATACAACAATACAACTACTAATCATGATTTGTCGACGATATTTCAACATATTTTGAAAGCTAAAAATCCACTAGGGTTATATAATTGACATTTAAAGTAAGCCAGAGGTAGCTGTTGGGATCTGCATCATACTTTCAGGTCTCATCAATCTGGCTAAAACTCAAACGTTATTCAATTGAAATAAAACGGACGTTGGCGTTATACTGTGGTTCTGTTCAAAGTTCTTCTGTTAATAGAACATATTATTAATTGGGTTTCAATTTGGGTAACATATTTCTTTCTGTTTCCGTAGATGAACGGCCACTCCCTTCAGGTCCGTTACGACGACCCGAAAAGTCTTAAAGTGAAATATCAGTACGCGATTGACGCTGGGCTGCGGGGAGTCGGGGTGTGGAACACGGAGGCGCTGGCGTACAGCTCCCAAGAGCCGCGCGACATCTGGGATGTCCACGAAATGTGGACCACGCTGCCTGACTTCCGGCAGAACCAACGCCACCTAAATAACCGAAAACACTTGCCACGGCCTGACGGAAGCGATACTGTACAGGGGTAGACGGCGAAGTGATGGACGAAGTTCAGATCTGAAATGATGCGTATAAACTTGTAATTATGAGTGATACTATTAATATTGTTGAAAGAAGAAATAGTGTATGGATTTCGGTGCCTTCTTCAAATAGATGTGTATGAAGAGTGAAGACAATCATTATCGTATATCCGGTACACGATTGCGCCCTGGTTCATCATAAACTCTTTCTTCCATCAGAGTTGCAAACTGCCCTGTTTGTCAGGGGAGAAAACTGCGTAAGGGATTGTGGATGCTGAGTTTGAAAACTAGTCACCATTAATATCGTCCTTGAGTACCATTATTACCTTTGTAATAACAGCAAACGCTGAGAGTGAAAAATACATTCCTTGAGGCAATGGTTTATTGCTATTATTATGTTTCCCCCTCTCTGGGGGAGACATATTGTTTTTGCCCTGTCCGTCAGTCCTGTAGTCCGTCAGTCCGTCAGTCCGTCCGTACGTCACACTTCGTTTCCGATCGATAACTGGAAAACCGCATGACCTAGGATCACCAAACTTGGTAGGGAGGTTGGTCGTGAGGTGTAGAGGATCCCTATTGTTTTTGGGGTCACTAGGTCAAAGGTCAAGGTCGCGGCGACCCCCAATATAAAAAAACATTTCTGCTCAAAATCTTGAGAACGGTTTGACCTAGGTTCACCAAACTTGGTAGGGAGGTTGGTCATGAGGTGTAGAAGATCCCTATTGTTTTTGGGGTCACTAGGTCAAAGGTCAAGGTCGCGGCGACCCCCAATGTAAAAAACATTTCCGCTCAATATCTTGAGAATGGTTTGACCTAGGTTCACCAAACTTGGTAGGGAGGTTGATCATGAGGTTTAGAAAACTCCTATATTTTGGGGGGTCACAAGGTCAAAGGTCAACGTCGCTGTGACCTCTAATGTAAAAAAATATTTCCGTGCAATATCAGGAGAATGCTTTGATCTAGGTTCACCAAACTTTGAAGTGAGGTTGGTCATGATGTCTAGATGATCCCAATTGTTTTGGGGGTAACAAGGTCAATAGTCAAGGTCGTGGTGACCTTCCATGTAAAAATCATTTGCGTGTAATATCTTTATGTCTCCCCCATTCATGGGGAGACATATTGTTTTTGCCCTGTCCGTCAGTCAGTCCATCAGTCTGTCAGTCAGTCAGTCAGTACGTCACACTTCGTTTCCGCCCAATAACTATAGAACTCTTAGACCCAGGAACTTCATACTTGGTATGCTAGTTGGTCATGACTAGTAGATGACCCCTATTGAATTTGGGGTCACTAGGTCAAAGATCAGGGTCAACGTGACCTTGAGGTGAAGAAACGGTTTCCACTCAATAACTAAAGATCCTTTGGGTGCAGGAACTTCATACTTGGTATGCTAGTTGTTCATGACTATTAAATGACTCCTATTGATTTTGAGATCAAAAGGTCAAAGGTCAAGGTTACCTTCAGGTAAAAAATGTTATGTTGGCAGTGACCTTAAGCTTAAAAATGGTTTCTGCTCAATAACTAAAGAAAGCTTGTACCCAGGAACTTCATAGTTGTTCATGACTAGTAGATGACTCCTATTGATTTTGAGATCAGTAGGTCAATGGTCAAGGTCACCGTGACCTTGAGGTGAAGAAACTGTTTCCGCTCAATAACTAGAGAACGCTTGCAACCAGGAATTTCATACTTGGTATGCTAGTTGGTCATGACTAGAAGATGACCCATATTGATTTTGAGATCACTAGGTCAAAGGTCAAGGTTGCCATGACCTTGAAGTGAAGAAAAAGTTTCCGCTCAATAACTAAAGATCCTTTGGTTTCAGGAACTTCATACTTGGTAAGCTAGTTGTTCATGACTAGAAGATGACCCCTATTGATTTTCAGATCAAAAGGTCAAAGGTCAAGGTTACCTTCAGGTAAAAAATGATACGTTGGCGGTGACCTTAAGCTTAAAAATGGTTTCTGCTCAATAACTTAAGAACGCTTGTACCCAGGAACTTCATTCTTGGTACGCTAGTCGGTCATGACTAGTAGATGACCCCTATTGATTTTGAGATCAGTAGGTCAAAGGTCAAGGTTGCCATGACCTTGAGTTGAAGAAATGGTTACCGCTCAGTAACTAAAGAACACTTGCACCCAAGAACTTAATACTTGGTATGCAAGTTGGTTATGTAGATGATCCCTATTGATGTTGTGATCAGTAGGTAAAAGGTCATGGTCACGATGACTGTGAGCTGAAAAATGGTTTCCGATCAATAATTGAATAACGCTTGCGCCCAGGAACTTCATACAATGCAAACTTCGTTTACATTTTCCATGTTTAATCAACAACACTTTCTTCTCTTCACTATTTAATATAATCGAATAAACCAAACTTCACTGTTGGTTTGTCTCCAGTCCAAAGTTACAAATTTCATGTCCATCATTTATTTTTTCTCAGCTACGACCACACAATAGGGGAGACAAGCGCTTTTTCAAAAAAGCAATCTCTAGTTATTATTATCATTATTTTCATTATTATTATTAGTAGTAGTAGTAGTAGTATTGCATGAGTGTGCGCATATTATGTCGCCTGTGTAGCATGACAAACATCAAGGGATCATTTTCGGCGTCGTCGTCCGCTTACTTGGTGGCATACTTTCATGTACGCCATCTTACTTGAGCATTAATAATCCAATATTTAGCAAACTTGGTTCCATTGTGTATTGGTACCACTGCCTGGCTGCGTTCAATTAATAGCCATATCTCAATATTGACTCTAGTTATTGGCTGTGGTTATGGCCCTTGTATTGTCAAACACGGAACAAATTTACTTTATTCGGTTGAGCACTTTAGTATCCAATCTTCAATAAACTTGGTTAAAATGTTTTTGTGCTTATGTCTCGGATAAGTTCGATAAACATCCAGATAACATCTGGAGTTGTGATATTTTAAAAAAAATCACCTTTTCCGGACTTTTACTGGTCACGTGGTATCATATCTTAAATAAATAAAGGGGTTCCTTATAAGCCTTTGGCTTTCTTCTCAATCCTTTACTGGTAAGTGTAATGTTGTTTCAACTAGTTTGTGTGTATATATACGACGGCATACTATCTCAAACAAGTTCGATCAAAATTCAGATCGCAATCTTCACGCAAGTTGTATGACCTTTGATTTCTGAATACCTGACCAAATTCAATTTGTCCACTTTCTTACATATTTACCAACCTGTGGTCATGCACAATATCTCAAGTTATTTCAATAAAAATATTACTCTTCTAGTAGGTGCTAGCCCTTTATTGTCATACATTTACCTCATTTATCTGATACGCTCCCTATATCAACCATTTTTATTCAATATTTACAAAACAGTAGCATACACTTTTCCCGCAAGTTTGGTATCCTGCCAGATTGCAACATTCAATTTTGAGTTACTGCCCTTGCCTTGAATTTTTTTATTTTTCTAATTTGACCTGCTTAACTTATATTGCATTACATATTTGAACTAACTTCAACAACTTCCAGAAGTGAAACATATCGCTCTTGTTTCATCAGTCTTTCTCACAATTAATAAATGTTTCATTCTTTTCAATTCATAAAGATGGGCGTACCAAGGGGGTGACGTATTCAATTCGCTGAATTCTAGTTATCAAAATCGGTTCAGATTTCATGATCAATAACATGATCATTTTTATGCATGTTTTCAGTCGTCTGATTTGCAAAGATTTCTGACTGTGATACAAATTATGTATTTGAAGACAACGTCGATAAACATAAACACTGAAATATCGAAACAAAATAACAAAACATTAAACAATTATATTTTTATGTTAAAGACGATTTTTAATTGAGGCAGACAAAATTGAATGTGGAAGTTGAATGTGGTTTATGTTCATACTCATCCTATTTGATCATATTACTTATATGCAAATACAACCATTTTATATTTTGTATCAAATATTCACCCACATTGTTCATGTTCATATATGTGGTTGAATAGACGACATACTTGGTACACGTCTTAATATAAATAAACTATATGTTATGCAAGTGTTTTTAAACCGCCTTTGTTATGAACTTCCGTGTCCTTGGCGATAAGAGGGCTTACCGCATCGCATTCTTTTTCAATATTAAGTTATAACCGTCGTGCAGTAGTAAACCTGCGAGTTGCACTTTAAACTATTATTAACAAAACAAACAAACACGTAACAGTTAGCAAAATATTAAGATGGAATCCCAATACATTGTGATAAGTAATACCTTATTTAAGTATAAATTTTTCCGCACCCATTATTATTTGGGCATTCAGTTTTAGTGTTGAAGCTGAATAGTCGAGTTGTCATTTATAATTAATAATTAAAAATCCGTTACAACTGGACTAATGGAATGGGTAAATATTCCGATTTATTTACACTGTTATAATGTTCGTTATAAGTGTATTTTACTGTTCGTTCACTCGAAGCTGTGTGAGTGTAAGTTTGCTAAAGAATATAAGTTATAAACAATTTTATTTGCTCTGCCCGAGCTGGGTGTTTTTTTCATGGGAGCCTCACAAAAAATCATTATCGTCAGTTGGTAATGATTGAACGTTGTTAGTATATTTACTTACAAAACTAAATGGTTAGTGCCGATTTATTGGACGACATATAATGTTGACAAGTAATTGTGGTTGTAACCAGCACTAGATTAATATCAGCCAGAGAGTTTACAAGCTAACTGTTGTTGTTGTTTTTATAATAGTCACCTTTAATTTTAAAAACCTGATTAGTGTTACCGACCTACATGTACATTTAAGCTTATGAGATGAGGTGGGGCTATTTATTTTGCTGTATAATGGATATTAGTCAAATTTACAAACATGTCGTTATCTCCTGTGATATACCAAGCGGCCCCCACAGACTGACTGTCATATGATATAGACGAAAGATAACCTTTTACACACATGTAGGCGGTTTTAAAGTATTAGATATAGAACATCTATCTTCTATTACACTTTGATAAACATTATGAAGCAATGATTAAGGGTTAACTAATTTCAATTAAAAAAAAAACATGTAAATGTTGAAAGAAATATGATATGCAATCATTACAAGAAAGTTCAGATAATTACTGTATGTGTCGATGTAGGTGCTCATTGATGAGACAATTAAGTCTACCTCGCATAACCTTTAGTGTCATTTGACCTGTAAAGTTAAGTGACATGAGGTCTTAAAAGCATTTATTTCTTCAGATTTATATATAGGAGATGTCACTCCAAACAACGATCTTCCATATCTATTAGATTACGAAATTATATGACATTTCTACAAAAGCTACAATGCACTTGCGTATTTAGAGGGGGGTGCAACCGGCGCGCCCCCTCTAAAATCGTCCAAGTTCACTTTTTATATCAATATGGGAGGAAAAAACACGTAATAAAATACCCGTTAAATGCACCATTTCCGACTACAAATGGTTAAAATTTCCTTGAGGCAGTAACCCCAAATCCGCATGCAAACAAGTTATGCCATATTCGTTCGGTTCGGGAGGGGCGCATGTAAAGAGGTTGCGCCCCTCTAACGTCAATTACTTGATCCGGCCCTGTAATGCGACGTTGATATTGAGTGATTTGTAGGTGTTTTAAGGAATGCATTGCGGGGTTGATGTCATTATCGGGGTATGAACGCAATTGGGTTGGTCAATGTGTGTGGAGTCCGAAGGATTAAACACGGTATCCTTCATAAGAACCATTGCTTTCGACATTTATTCATCCTTTTTGGTATGATAAAACAATTGTATTAAATGTTGGAGAATCTTATGTCTCTTCTGTCACCAGACTAAGAATGCCAGCACGAATCAATCTTGTCCGCTCCATGCATTATGTTGAACTTCTTTGTTGGTGTTGTTGAACTTCTTTGTTGTTGAACTTCTTTGTTGTTGTTGTTGTTGTTGTTGAACTTCTTTGTTGTTGTTGAACTCCTTTGTTGTGGAACTTCTTTGTTGTTGAACTTCTTTGTTGTGGAACTTCTTTGTTGTTGAACTTCTTTGTTGTTGTTGTTGTTGTTGTTGAACTTCTTTTTTGTGGAACTTTTTTGTTGTTGAACTTCTTTGTTGTTGAACTTCTTTGTTGTTGTTGTTGTCGTTGAACTTCTTTGTAGTGGAACTTCTTTGTTGTGGAACTTCTTTGTTGTTGAACTTCTTTGTTGTTGTTGTTGTTGTTGTTGTTGAACTTCTTTGTTGTTGAACTTCTTTGTTGTTGAACTTCTTTGTTGTTGTTGTTGTTGTTGTTGAACTTCTTTGTTGTTGAACTTCTTTGTTGTTGAACTTCTTTGTTGTTGTTGTTGTTGTTGTTGTTGAACTTCTTTGTTGTGGAACTTCTTTGTTGTTGAACTTCTTTGTTGTTAGGTAGAAAACTAATAGCTATATAAACAAAATTATGTTACACTATTATAATTAATATATTTGCTCTTTATTTTTTGTCAACTCTATTCCAGTTGGGAGATTGTATCGAAATTCCTACTAAATCCATTTAACGTTGAACTAGACAACTTTATTCATTCACTTAATCTCACAAACTATCTGACATAAAATCATTTCGTAGTATTAGATATAGAACACATTCTTTGTATCTATGCGTATAAGTAACTGAAGATAGGAAAAATCTGCTATAAGCTCAAATGAGCTGTTTTGATTAGTCGTCCGCCTCTGCTTGGTATTTTAAACACTCTTGCTGACACATGTTCTACCATTTTATCTATCAAACACGGTCAGATTGTTTGTCTTCATGATTTCTAATCAGAATTCAATAATGGATCATTTCGGCCCAATTAGGTTATTTGAACCGAAAAGGCACACGATAGAGCAAATAAAAGAATAGAACTTGACTAACATTTCAGACCAAATTGTACACTTAAATTGAATGCAATTTGGTCGAAATGTTTTCTATATCAAATTTTGGTCAATTTTGCAGTTCCAAAAACACAAGGACAACTATTGAAACTACAGCTGAAATACTTTCAATGCATCATTTATATCCTAATTTCCATGAAACTTGTTAAAAATGTTAGTCTTTGTAGAATCGAGGTCAAGTTGATTATTATGTCATTTGCCATAAGAAATTTGCACGCGTAATTACAAAGTTGCGAACGATCCGGCATCACCGCCGCTAAATATTTTAAAGACATGTATCATTGTGTGTGTACTTAAGATGTGTGTATGCTTTCAAAAATTAATGGATACCGCAAGACAACTATTGCAAGCCTGAAACATTCATTAACTTGAGAACGTGAATAAACATGCCCTGCGAAAGCCTGGGAATCTCGTGTAAAGGGAGGGTGGTCACCCACTAAAATCGTCCAAGTTTACTTTTGATTTTAATATAGGAGAAAAAAAGTAATAATGACCCCCAAAATGCACCACTCTGGAATAGAAACTGTTAAAAAAATGGCAGAAAACCCCAATTTCCCTTCCAACACTTTAACCAAATAAATTCCGGTTTTGAGGGAGGTGCGCGTGTTAAAACATTACGCTCCTTACTTACGCCCCCTCTTACGTCGCATCCTGGAGCCGCCCCTGGGGGTGCCATATCGAATGTAAATCGTTCGGGGCCGGTTGTGAGAGTTGTTATTTTAGACAACAAATATAAATGAGGGTTTTGTGATATATTTTACTCAAAAAAAAACAAACTCACTGAATATGTTTCAGCGGTTTTTTTTATTGTTGAGCTGTCTGTCTGCGGTGCAACCGGAAACAGTCGGTTCAGATGCGAAACAGACAAAATGTGGACGTGTTGATATCTGCAACGGGTAAATTTATATATGTTTTTACGTTATGATACATATAACGGAGTTTAATAATCCTATGCGTTAATTCCCGTTAGTGTAGAATTGTCTGCAGACCTCACGTTCATTTTGATTAATATTAACTTTTCCTATTCTCTGCTGCTGCTGCTGCTGCTGGGGGTGGTGGTGGTGATGATGATGATGATGATGATGATGATGGGGGCGGCGGCGGCGGCGATGATGATGATGATGATGATGATGATGGTGATAGTCATCATCGCTGATGATGATGATGATGATGATGATGATGACGATGACGATGACGACGACGACGACGACGATGATGATGATGATGATGATGATGATGATGATAATAATGATTTACGACCTTTTTCAGTGAGGAGTATTGTGACAAAAGCGTTGGAAGTTGTAAGCTGTGTGCTGACATCTCGAGTGATTGTAACAAGGACTTTCTTCCAGCGGAATGTCGGCCCTGGTGTTTCGGTGGGTAAATAATTCAGCTGGCAACACTAGCCGTCCGAAACATTAACATTTTGGCATATTTTAACCATTTGTTTGTAGAACATATTTTTATTTCTAGCAAAATTGACATAATCTCGTGAAACATTACAAAACATAATTACAAGGCATTGTTTAATTTGTGAAGTTATGTACATATAATAATGTCGGCATCAGATTTCAGTTTAAATCAGATTTTGACAGTAAACGTTTAACATGCCGCATGCAGGGGCGTACTTAGACAACCACAACGACCGGGCGAACAGATCAGTTTTGGTTCCCCCGGAATAACAAATGCTTAAATCTCGAAGGCCAATGGGTGTTTATACATGTAACTTATATTAAACTGGTCAGATTTCAACTGAGTGTTGCCAGAAATTGTGTATTTTTTAGTCTGCATTCTTCAAAACAAACTCAAGCAGAGCCAACATCCTGTTCGACCCATTGACATTATTTTTAGACTATATTTACGTGCGAACAATTAAAAATGGTGAAGGTACGCCACGGTTACGAAATTGCTTGAAATCTTTAAAGCTGTTCTCTCACAGATTGTTCGTTTTGTCAACTTCTTTTATTTTTTGTCCTAGAATGAGCCATTTTTTATTTATTTTTTTTTTTTTTTTTATTTTTTTTTTTTTTTTGGGGGGGGGGGGTTAAATATTTGGAAACCAATCATATGAGATAACACTGCTGACAAGATGGCATATCGCAGTTTTCATATTTTAGTAAGAAAAATTAATGTTTAATAGCTGAACACGTTCCAAACGCTTTAAGGCAGTGTATCTAGCAACTGAGATCTGTTCTATTGAGGGTTATCTTATATGGCTAAAATGAAGGTATTGATGCTAAAATCAGCAGATCCTGAGAGAGTGCATCTTTAATACATCTATTTGCGATCTTTGTTCTCTATTGTTTTGTACTTACATTTTAGAATATACTGCAAAGACAAAGGCAAAGGACATGGTGAAAAAGGAGAGAGGTATTTTAGGCTAAATCTCGACATTCAATCTTTGCGACATTATATGCATGTATAAGGCTTTAACGGTAAACCAAACATCATCCTAGGCACTCTGTGCAAATTAGCTACGGAAACTTCGTAAATCTTGAATATTCATCAGCATTTTCCGACCAATGAAATAGCCGATAACAAAAAGGAAAAAAATCTATTTAAAAATATCCTGCCTAAAACGATTTTTAAGCCGTGATCTCATTGGATTATTTCGAACCGAGATTACATCCGTAACTTCTCGGCCATTTCCGCATCGCATGAGGTGTGTCTCATGCGTCCAATAAAGTGCCTGGATTTTACCTTATTAATTATTCATGAGGACGAGATTTTTACAGCTGATTTGCCCAGGGTGTCATATAGGTTATGATACGCTGGGGTGCCGAGGATCTTAAACATGCATATGTGTTTACGATTTAGCTGGCATGGGTAGGCATTCAAATTAGTATATTTTTAAATCTATATTTCAAATCTTTTTCCTCAAACTGTCAGTATGAACTTCTTAGATAGTAGATTTATAAATACGGTCTCTGATGAACCATTTTCTCTACTCGTACATTTAAATGTACCGTTGTGTAGTCATGAAAATAATTACAATGTTTCTTAGTCTTAATCTCGCCTTATTTTACCACGTAAGAGCGAAACATGATTCGCAATCGTTTAATATGATTTTACTCTGCAACCCATCATATGTTAACTCTGCAACCCATCATATGTTAACTCTGCAACCCATCATATGTTAACTCTGCAACCAATCATATAGTTACTCTGCAACCCATCATATGTTAACTCTGCAACCCATCATATGTTAACTCTGCAACCCATCATATGTTAACTTTGCAACCAATCATATCTTAACTCTGCAACCCATCATGTATTAACTCTGCAACCCATCATATATTAACTCTGAAACCCATCATATGTTAACTCTTAAACCCATCATATATTAACTTTGCAACCCATCATATATTATGTTAAAAATAGAAAATTTTGATCGCTTTTACAAAGTAAAATAATTTAGAGCAGAACTTTTACACGACTATATTTTTTGACTTATTTGTATATTATTTAGAAACACTTACCCTTGTTTCATTAAAAATTAGAATTGACATCTTTCAACGTATATAAATACGGTCCTTGATATCATCCCTTTTTGTATACTCGCGTCTTGGAATGTATCGTGTGTTGTCATATAAATACTTTTCTCCAACCTCAGATTAGTAGATCCAAAAATTTGGCCATGCTGGAAATTATTCTCCCACCTCAGATAAGTGGATCCAAAAATTGAACCATGCTAGAAATTCTTATCTTGCCCACGGGCAAAGAGAAAACGCTCGTATGGAACTCCTTTTTAATGGTCATCACATTGTAATTACCCCCCTTGTTGAAGACTGTCGTCTGTAGCATCAAAGAAACCTTGTCTTGTTGCAATATTTAGAAAGCTTATTAATTATTTCTCCCTTTAAATGTCAACATAAAAAGGTTTTCACGCATCTTTCAAGAAATAATGCTTCACTCTCCTCTGAACTATTTAAAGACCGATTTGACTATTAACATAATCTGAATCACTGCGCGCATATCCATGACAACTGTGAATTATCGCATATCCATACGCATTTATTTTCACTACGCACAAAAGAGTTCCAGCAAAAAATACATTTTTACTTAATTTTGTTTAACTTAGGTGGGAGAATATAAGTATCTTCCATGGCCAAGAGTGTAAGATAGGTTCATTCAGACCCGAGCGTAGGGTGTTTTGCGGAAACGAGGTTGACCAATATTAATGATATTGGAGCAAGCGACCTAATCATTTGGAAGCATTTTAAGAGTACATTTGTAAAATTAAAAAAAAATGTGACAAAGAATACTATTATTACCACAAACTTCTTCTGCTAACTTACTCTATGATTGTATTCTAGTGTCCGCCTGTCCGGACCCAGGAAGTATCCCGAACGGTTCATATCCATCCGTTTCGACGTTTGGTCATGGCAATAACGTTACATACACGTGTAATGACGGCTATGAGATGGTCGGGGAGTCGACAATCGAGTGCAGCGACTTTGGCCACTGGAAACAACCGAAGCCGTATTGCGAAAGTAATTGTTCAACTAACAAGTATAGATAAAATTAAAGAATTGAAATATGTGTGTAACTGCGAGAAAAATAATAGGCGTTTTACCAATATCACCGTGTCATCATGAACAAGGAATCATGGCTTTTCGAATAACTTGTTTTGTTTTTACAGAAACGTGTAGGTATCCGCCGGACCTTATCAACGGCCACGTGTCTGTTAGCATGGACGATGGCGTCTCCACGGCCAAGTACACGTGCGTGGAGGGACGCCAGCTACACGGACCACCGCTTCTAATGTGCTACCTGCGTGAACGCTGGGTCACAGAGGAAGGGGAACTGCCACAGAGTGCGCCCGTCTGTCTGAGGCTTGATAAGGGTCAGTTGTGTTTTATGATCGGCTTTACAATTCAACTCGAAACCTCAGTAGGCAACAACAATCACTATAAAGAAAGAAAGCCGCACTAAATGTTAAAATTATAAACAACATAGCTATCTGAACAGGGTGTAGATCTGTTGCGTCCACCTAACCATACAATTAAACTGAATCCTTAAATAAAAAGACCATGATTTCACTTGTTATCTACTTGCAAAACTTTAAGGATCCAGATTTTTTCCATAGTGAAACCTGGTTATTATGTACGCTTTTGTTCGGGTGTGCGCGTGGGCGGCGTAAAACACCTATGAAACTGAATAACTTTACTTAGAGTTGACAGTTTTAGAGACCTGTCATGGGATTGCGTTTTGGTCAAGGTCAATTTCACTGCTACTTAGATTAGAATAACGACTGAATCTAGATGGCTTTAGTTTGAGGCAAAACTTTGTGACCAAAGTTGGTTTATTTGAAGAGTTAATGGAGAGGGTGACGGGGTTGCGTTTTGGTCCCCTTGGGTCAAGGTCGCTGTTACTTAAAAAAGAAAACCAGTTGAAAATGCATATCTGTAGAGTGGGTAGACATGGTGTGACCACATTTGGCACATAGGAAGAGGTTATGTAAACCTTACATGGGATTACGTTTGGTTCCCCGTTTACCAAAGTCAAGGTCACTTTTACTAAAAAATCAAACACGGTTGAATCTTTTTATCTTTAGTTTGGGTTGACATATTGCGAAGAAATTTTGAATAAATTAAGAGTTCATGGAGTCCTTTCATATATGAATATGTTGTTAACACGTGACATGCACGTGCTAAATAAACACACTATAAATTCAGAAACCATTTTGCCCTATTTTTAAACGGATAAACTCAGCTGAGACAGCGACAAAATATTCTTTTTATCATGTATTATCGGCCTTATACTAGCTCATATTGACAATTTTAGACTTGTTTTGAGGATATACTCTATTTGCCACTTTTGGACACATCTGGTGTCCTGTCCCTTTAAGATTTTTTTTACATGCATGTCTTTTGACTCAGAAGTGTCAAATTCTCGTGGGAACAGTAATATGCAACAAGTTACTCCCTATATTAAATCAATCGACATGGTATTTTCATTGCTTTTCAAAACGTTTTTTCTTTTTCAGATGACACAAACTACACTCTACAAAATGTTGCAATATCAATAGCTGTTGTCGAGTTTATTGTAATAGCCGGCCTGATAGGGTTTTGTTGTTACAAAAGGTACACTAACTCGTGCCAGTACACGCCCGTCAATACAGTGAACGACAGCAGCAACAACAGCAATAACACGCACAGCAACAACAACCAAGTACATATACATAACGGGGAAAGGGAACTTGATGTAAAAGACCCTGACAGATCAAATAACCACAGTCCCAAACCACCCAAACATATCAACAATGGAAGAAGCAACACAGACAAGAAACCTGTCGAGGAAACTGGTCGCACAACCCAAGGATATCAGGAAGTTGATAAAGACGGTCCTTCCGAACTTGTTCCGAACATATCCAGTAAATGCGTTCCAATTGCCGATTTCGGCAATCCAAGTTGCTGCACAGGTGACCAGAACCAGGATGGTGGAGGCGGACAGGGATTGACGCCTACAGCTCCACTGCTCGACAATGATGCGCCCGGAGCTGAGATTGGCTCGACCCTTTCACACATTGCACCGACAGCTTCCGCCGAGACCCTGGGTGATAGCCAGATGACGTCATCATTCACTGACACCAGCAGATCTAAGTCGGAATTTGAAGAAAACCAGCAACCGGCATCTTTCGTGTCGGATGCCCAAGAAGCTTCGGGCGCGTCGACTGATGTGGACAACTACAGTGCATAGTTTGTTCATCCAGCGAGATTTGCATACGTGATAAAGGTTTAAACAAACTGTCTGACAGTGATGGCTGTCGAAAACAATCTGGTCTTGACCTTGCAAATCTTAAAAATCTGCAACTTCAAACAGATACATTCGTGAACGTGAACGTGAAGTTCAACGTGAAAACCGCTCAACGGTTCTAAATCACGTCCGAATAAGAGACATCGTCACAGGCTACGTTTATAATTCCGATGACTTTACAGACTTTGTGAGACCAAATACAAAAAGAGGTTTGTTTATTGTCACGCGGGCTTGGCTACCGACTTTAACATAATGTAAAGGAACTTCGGTGAAAGTCAAAATGACAAAATTAAAGATACATCGTCAATCGGAACAACTCGGCCATCTCCGGCAAGCTTCGAGATATTCCATTTTGTTGGATAAAGGCCAAAATGCTCCGATTGATGCATCGTATTGACATTTGGTGCAGACTATAATTTGTGGTTTGCAGTTGTTTGCAACCCAGCGGCGAAATTTAACAAACAGTCATATATGCAGAATAATCCTACCTTTGTGTTTGCTCAACTTTATTTGTATTTTCTCAAATTGTTACTTGAATTATTTGTGATACAACGACGCCCTTTTGAAAACCAAACTCAAGTGGACGGTTAAGACTTTTTTAAGCAAACAGAACGGAACATAATTACGTTTCAGACAATACTTATGATTACGGAATGTGATTCGTTTGTATGTGTGGTTATTTACATATGTTACCGTCTGCATGACGTATGACTGTATTTATTTTAGATCCAAGCCAGGCGCGTAGCTGACTACGCAAATACGCAGTTGCGTAATGAAATTTTGACAGGTCGAAGTTTTTTTAAATTCCAAAAAAAAAACGACTTTTAAGTACCCCCTACCACACCTACGCCCCAAGGCATCGATCTGCGTAATCCCAAATTTGACCTAGCTACGCGCCTGCAAGCTGAGACAAATGTTAACATTCTCATTTATTATTTATTGATTTTGTTATTTGTTGTTTTTTGTTGTTGTTTTTTGTGTTTTTCCCTACATAGTTGTATGTTGTAATGTCTATTCATTATTGTTTATTATCATTGCTCATACACATTGACAAATTGTATTATAAAATGTATGTGTTGTGACGATGTACTATGTGCAAGTCAATCAACTGTCTGTCTGTCTGTTAATAGGTCTATTTGCAATCTCAGGTTTATGGATGAGCTCTGGTATTTACAGCATGTCATAACCTTGGTTGTTTTACACTTGTAGATGACAAACCAAATGTATACAAGTCTGTTTGGGTGTTAGGCACACCAGGAAAAAGTGCTTTGTTAACCTCAATAACAATTATCTACTTTTATTACATGTGGATTGTCTTTCCAGTAGCTGTATTCAATGTGTTTTGCTAGAGAGGTGGGGGAGGGGGGGGGGGGTAAGCTTATTTACCCTCGCCATCGGGTAATAGCTCGCTACAGGTTTGCTATGCAACTTATGCATCAGTGTTTGTTATTGTGATATACAGAGCATTAATTCCTCAAAAACTTCTATAGTCCTTTTTAACAGGATCAAGCTGAGCTCACTATTTGTGTTTGTATTTTATTCGCGATGTATTTACTTCGCTGAGAGGTATTGGATTTTAAATAGGAATACACCTTCTGATAATTTGTTAATTACAGTGTACAATAAACAATGTTTGTATTTAAATAAAATCATATTTAATAATGTATCACGACTAATTGAAATTAGCTTCTTAAGCCTGTTAAGCTTCAGAACTTTCGAGAAATTGTGTCCAGTGGATATGCTTATAAACATTATTATATAGTCTATTTTTGTGAGAGAAAAGTCGAGGTTTTGTGATAGCCCTTGTGTCGTTGTTAACAGCGGCATCATCGTCGTCACGCAAAAGACTTTAACTTCGCCGTAAAACCTTGCAAGAAACAAAAAAAAAATATGTAAAGCAGGGTCAATAACTCTGGACCCAATATTTGTCAAGTTATGTCCCTTGTTCGACTTAAAAAAAATAATAACAACAGACGAGCGCTTGCGTTTGTTTTCTGGCGCTCTTGTATCCAGTAGTTTTGATAGTTTATAATGCCATTGGGGACTTTTGTGTCAACGACGAATACTTAAATGGCAATACACGAAATTGTAAATAAGTTACAAACATAGTAGTTTTTCCTAATATATTATCTTTAAAGATCTCAATCATGTTAAAGAATGTTAATTTTGAATGCTTAGTAACTGCATGTTATGTCTGTATCACTTGGAAGGGTTTGGAAGGTAAAGAAATAATAGTAATAAAGAATAATATTTATAATAAGCAAACCATACCGAAGACGTATTAAAATTCATTATTTTGGCATTGAAGGATTGCACAAAAAGTTTTGTTCGTGCCTGGTTTCGATTATTTGTGTAGAGAAAGATAAGATAAAAAAATCAAACCGATAATATATTAAAAATGGTACCAGGGGTTGTATTCAATATTGGTCTAAATTGAATCTACGAACGATGTAGCTAATCGGATTGCTCGATATAAATAACGGACCTAAACAGTGGATGAAGTCAAGGATGCATGACCATAAAATGGACTTAAGCTGAATATTGAATACCATCCCAGAATTGTTTGTGGTCAGCAGGCATTTAAAGTTGGCATTGCATATCGCAAATAGCTTGATGAAATCACAAGGTTAATTGTATATCGCATACAACGCATGACAAAATGTTTGTCCATTTATTATGTCCATGTTATGTTTTGTTGAAAGTTTATAAAAGTATATGCTTCGTAATTTGTTCATCGTTATCCAAAACATGTATATTTTGTATTTGGATGTACACTCAAACCCCGTTTGGTCGAACTTGCTTGGCTCGAAATTCTTGTTGGCTCGAACTGGATGTAAAAGACCCTTTTCTTTATACTAAAGATAAGCATTCCCGCGTTGGTTCGACTTTTTTTAGCGTCGAGATATTTAAGCCTGTCCGTTGGAGTTCGAGCCAACGGGATTCGACTGTACTTAAATGTTGACACAGTATAAAAATATTGTAATTAATCTTGGTTTTCTTTCAAAGAAACTAATCTGCTAATTTATTGCATTCTCGTTCACAAGAGTGATGATGCTATGCGAACCACAGATTAGATTGATCATTATCAAACATCTGATGAATGAGATTGATTCAAATCTGCACTATCACAGATTGAACGTTTTGACGACTTTTTTATTTTTTGTCTTTGAACGAGCCATTTTTGCGAAAATCCATGGAAACCAGTTATAAAAGAATGCTGACAAAGGATGAGATCGCAGATTTTTATCAACAACTTATGTTTTATGCATTTTTCTTAAACCGTTAGTTTAAGCCACAAAACATACATTTTCGAACGGATATATGAAAAACTACAATCTATTTTTTTATCAGCAATCTTATATCATTGGTAGGAAGATGTTAACGCAAAATATTTACTCTTTCCAAGACAAAAAATAAAACAAAGTTGTAAAAATGGTATATCTGTGAGAGTGAAGCTTTAATGTCGATATTACCAATGAATAAAAAATAAGCTAGTTATGTTTTCTGATTATAAATGTAGGTCCATTAAAATGGCAAAATGATATAACTTAACTTAATATTTGACCTATGAAAATAACCTGACACTACACTATCTCTATTATAAATTATCTTTGAAAACTTGTAACGTGAAACTTAATCTATAAATGACCTTGATAAAAGCATGCATTTTGTCTCGTTTGAATATCGCCCAAGGTCTTCACATCGGACTTTGCACCATATGTTAAGCAAATCGTTACTCTTCTTAACACGGTTGAACCAAAAAAAGCAAAAATGAATGACGTATGTGATTTGGACGATGTGATATAATGCAGTTAGTATTGCAATGATTGGAGTGTTAAAAAACCCCAAAGATAGCTGCATGTTCTTGTTCTCTCTGAAATCAGGTCATTCTTAAGTGATAGCGTATCTGTAATAAATTAGCATGATGCGGGATAAATACAACTGGATGAAGTATTGATGTTTAAAATTGATCTGTACTTTATGAAAACTGCCTTTACATTCAGAAGTGCACGTTTGAAAGAGCTGTGGATTATATACACGTGCAGATGGGAAAATAAGTGTGAAGAAATAACAGGGAATAAACAATTACTATCTCGCAGTAAAGATAATAGATGAAAAAAAGGAGTCAATTTTAGTTTTCTTAAACGATGTTTGGTCGTTGGTATTAGATTTCAGCGAGTTCTGGTGTGTTTTGGATGAGCAGGAAAAAAAAAAAACATTTGAGAATAAGAAGGATTTGTTTCAAATCATAAGGGTGAAATTATATGTAATTTGAATCCGTGATGTGGATGTAATATGGTCTTAAATACTTGCATTGCATACAAAGGCGCAATATTCGTTATATAATTTAAACTTGCATCAAGCGGACAGGTACTGATGAAATATCATGCCTTATATTAACCAGCGGGTTTATTGTACTGAGGATACGCGTACGTGAGCCAGTTCATACAACGCGCAAACAAAATAAACAAACGAGGTGACTAAGATATAAAGATTCAAGTGACATACATCATCGCAACCTGCAGAGGAAAATATATGTTACTACGGCACTAAATGTATAAAATGTAATACTTGCACAATAAATTATATTCAGAATAAAGAAGTTTATGGAAAAAACCTCGATAGAGTTATTTACGTAATTAAGGTCCAGATACTAGGTATAAAATCGTATTCATTACGAAAAAGTATAACCACGGATTTCGTGCTGGCAAATGCAGGTGGTGACAGAATTGTATATACAATACGGACGCGATGAAATAACTGATTAGAAATACCATGCCGGAAAAGGACATTGAGGCTGAGAAGCCCCTGCAAAAGGGCGCCCGCGAGCCGCGGGGACGGCGGTGCAATATGGGTGGTGTGGATTTCCGGTGGGTGGCGGCGTGCGTCTCTCTGACCCTGATTGGCGTTGCTATAGGCTATTGGGTGGTCAAGCCTATAGGGGCGGGAGTACCGCCCATTTGTCATTGTGAGAATCTACGCTTCTGTGAGCGGGTTACGGATACAACGAGAAAAGAGGTATGACAAAGAGCGGCATGAGAGAAATAGCACTGGCTGAGGTAATGGCCGTGTTCTTAAAGATGCACTCTTACTCCAAAATAAGAATTACCACAATTAATACAATTGTTTTAATATACTAAAAAGGATAAATAAAAGTAAAAAAAACAATGGTTTTTATGAAGGATACCTAGTTTAATTTGAGATAAAGGTGCAAAAAACATTGTAATTCTACCGTATGAGACGATAGTAAATATCTTATCACTCACCAATCATTTAATATTTTTGCGTTTTCAGCTATTAAATACACAGTTACAATCATTAATTTATATTTTTCATAAATGCATTATTTAGTAAGTAGTTAAATGTTTATCACTCAAATTTATGTTTATAATACTGTGTAAGCATAGATTTTGAATAAGAGTGTCACTTTAAACCTTGCAGTTAAGGTAAGTTTTTGATTTGCACGTTCTCATTGCGGTCATCTGCGACCGATTGGGAGTCTGGACTTGAGTGATCACTTTTGTTACGGTCGTATATCTAGACGTGGGTTGTTCCATAATATAACTTATCGTTTGTATCATGTCGAGGCTTGATTCAGGTGTTTCAGGTGTTCATGATTTCATTGTGGCGATACAAACTGCGGCCGATCGGGAGCGCTGTAATTGGAAGAAAGTGACCACGGTCGTAATGGTCGGATTTCTGTATGTACGGATGCTCCATGTTGTTACTTCTCGTATATATACCATGTCGGGGTTTGTTTCAGGTTACCATGTCGGGGCTTGTTTCAGGTTACCATATCGGAGGTTGTTTCAGGTTACCATGTCGGAGGTTGTTTCAGGTTACCATGTCGGAGGTTGTTTCAGGTTACCATGTCGGGGCTTGTTTTAGGTTACCATGTCGGAGGTTGTTTCAGGTTACCATGTCGGAGGTTGTTTCAGGTTACCATGTCGGAGGTTGTTTCAGGTTACCATGTCGGAGGTTGTTTCAGGTAACCATGTCGGAGGTTGTTTCGGGTTACCATGTTGTGGCTTGTCTCAGGTTACCATGTTGTGGCTTGTCTCAGGTTACCATGTTGTGGCTTGTCTCAGGTTACCATGTCGGGGCTTGTTTCAGGTTACCATATCGGAGGTTGTTTCAGGTTACCATGTCGGAGGTTGTTTCAGGTTACCATGTCGGAGGTTGTTTCAGGTTACCATGTCGGGGCTTGTTTTAGGTTACCATGTCGGAGGTTGTTTCAGGTTACCATGTCGGAGGTTGTTTCAGGTTACCATGTCGGAGGTTGTTTCAGGTTACCATGTCGGAGGTTGTTTCAGGTAACCATGTCGGAGGTTGTTTCGGGTTACCATGTTGTGGCTTGTCTCAGGTTACCATGTTGTGGCTTGTTTCAGGTTACCATGTCGGAGGTTGTTTCAGGTAACCATGTCGGAGGTTGTTTCAGGTTACCATATCGTGGCTTGTCTCAGGTTACCATGTCGGGGCTTGTTTCAGGTTACCATGTCGGAGGTTGTTTCAGGTTACCATGTCGGGGCTTGTTTCAGGTTACCATGTCGGAAGTTGTTTCAGGTTACCATGTCGGAGGTTGTTTCAGGTTACCATGTCGGGTCTTGTTTCATGTTTTCAGGTTTTCATTGCGGGCGACTGCGACCAGCTGGAGTGGAATGGCCACTGTCCATGATTATGATTGGATATCTGTAGACACAGCTTATGTTTTAACGTATCGCGTGTACCCTGTCGGGGCTTGTTTCAGGTTTTCAGGTTTTTCATAGCGAGCGACTGCGACCAGCTCGGAGCGTGGAGTGGAATGGCCACTGTTGTTATTATCGGATATTTGTAGACATAGCTTGTGTTTTAACGTATCGCGTGTAACCTGTCGGGGCTTGTTTCAGGTGTTCATGTTTTCATTGCGGGCGACTGCGACAGACTGGCAGCACTATGATTGGACCAAAGTGACCACGGTTGTAATGGTTGGGTATCTAGACATGGGGCTTGTCTGTCTCGCCCATGAACATGGTGCTCGGGCTGTAATCATTGGTGAGTTGGAAATAAAGTTATACTATAAACCAGAATCCCAATGACTTTGTTGTATCATACATACGGTGACTTATTTATGTTTATAAAGATCAGCGTTTGAATAATAAAGTACACTGTCTATTAACTTACATTTTCCAAGTAAGTAAGTACCAACGCTTGACCCATTAACTCAACCATGATCTAGTAACTCGATCTTACTTGGTAACTTATCTCTGTTTTGTAAATGCCGAACGTTTTTCTGCTATTGGAAACAGATAACCCTTCTTGTTCAGAGTAGTAGTTTATTGATTCGTTTAACTTATTTTTTCGTTTGACCACTATTATACGCCATAGTAACGTATGTCTTCGTTTGACCACTATTGTTCACCGTAGTAACCTTTGACTTCGTTTGACCACTATTTTACACCATAGTAACCAATGTCTTCGTTTGACCACTATTGTACACCGTAGTAACGTATGTCTTCGTTTGATCACTATTGTTCACCGTAGTAACCTTTGACTTCGTTTGACCACTATTTTACACCATAGTAACCAATGTCTTCGTTTGACCACTATTGTACACCATAGTAACGTATGTCTTCGTTTGACCACTATTATATTTACGTAGTAACGTATGTCTTCGGTCGTCCACTATTGTTCACCGTAGTAACCTTTGACTTCGTTTGACCACTATTGTACACCGTAGTAACGTATGTCTTCGTTTGACCACTATTATTCACCGTAGTAACGTATGTCTTCGTTTGACCACAAGTGTTCACCGTAGTAGCCTATTTCTTCATTGACCACTGTTATTAGACCACCGTTATCTGCCTTACAGGCGACGTGTCGGCGGACGTGTTTGTGAGTCCGGACAAGCGGAAGTCATGGATCGCCAAGCAGCTCGATGTCGTGGACCGCCACTTCCTGGACGGCCTTAATTTCGACTTCGAGAGCCCCATTCTTCCGAGCCAGTTTGACCTGAGGGACGGATATACCGCCCTCGTGCGGGAGACGCGCGCGGCCCTCGTGGAGAAGTTCCCATTTGCCATGGTAAGACTTTCTTACATTTTACTTTCAACATATGCTTATTTTTTATTTAAGTGTGAACGTGTGTTGTACGCCTGCCTTAATATAATCGCGTGTCATAGAACAATATATGCATGTCCGTTTAGAACGCTCATGGTTTTGCCATTCTGTACATCTCCGGCCCTTTCTTGACTTCCGGCCCTGGGCAAACTGGGCCTTTTTGGACCACATGGCATTAGCGTTAACGTTCAATATTAATTTGAGCATATCGTTGTGCGCCGTGTTCTCATTTGACCCAGAACCGTTAACACTGTTCCATTTACCGCCAAACGGACGTTCGCCATTCTGTACATCTCCGGCCCTTTCTTGACTTTAGGCTTTCACCAAAGTGGGCATTTTCTGACCACATGTCATACGCGTTAACGTTTACGATTAATTTAAACATATCTACGTGCCACGAGGTCGCATTTGACTTAAAATCATTTAACACTGTTCCATTTACTACGAAATGGACTTTATAAACAAAAGCTGACAATCTACGTAGTACGTGAACCGTCTTATGTATGTGTGTTAAAGTAAAGTAATTAATTTATAAGAAAATGGTCATTTTTAATATCCATACATCCCTTTAACCATTAAATGTCGTCCATTTGTGCAAGATGAATGATTGACTGTCTACATTATTAGACTCAGACTAATTACCAGACAGAACTTATGCAAACCGCGCACAAATTGTGTTGACAGAAACGACTTTTTTGGGTGCAATTAATTTGCGTTTCAAACAGGAGTACGTGACAGTAATTCAAAAACAATACACAAACAGTATACGGAACACCTACGTGTCTTATTTTCCATTTCTATGACAAATTATTTTGCCTTCTTAGACTTAGGCATACTGGGGCCATGTGACAGAAGCATTTTAAGCAGCTCAAAGCGACAAAGAACGCAGCCAAAACGAGGCTTTCTTTCATGTAGTGTATAAGATAATTTGCGAACCAAAGAGAATCGATTTTTTTTTATTTTTTGTCAAAGTGCGCTTCCGGCCCAGTCATGTCAGAAATACATTTAAGCAACATTACAATAGATCAAAAGCGCGTTTGGGAGTTCTAGTCACACGAGACATTTCGTGGAAAGTAAAAACCCTCACAAAACCCTCGCCGATTGTTTAATTCTGCTGCTGCTGAGATTCCTCCAGAAATTGAAGAACTGACGAACATTTCTTTTAATGATTTGCCTGAAGTTACAAATAAAAATGAAAGTAAAAATGAAAGTTTAGATCTAGGTCAACAGCTGAAAGTAATGACATGCCAACCATTCATGAACATAAACCACAGGGGCAGGTTGCGTTGTTTTGACACCGTTTTTTTTATAATCATTTTTAGTAAGAATATAATGTGGTTACTGTCACTTGTGATAAATGGCATTTTTTTTTATTCTATTATCTTTGTCATTATCAAAGATAATACTTCACGTGTCCTCAAGTCGACGATGTATTCATACGCGTGGGAAGGCTACATGCTACTTGGAATTATCGAGTGATGAATTGCGGTTCTTGGATAACAGCAAAATAAAAATGATCTTTTATTGTTTTATAGTTGTAATTATAAGTATTTAATATTTTTTTTGTGCGTTTCATTGATGTATGAAGTGTTGGAAAAATTATACATAAACATCTTTATGTTCAATTTACCCTTCCGTGTCTTACCTGCGCTCAATATTATTCCCCTGCAGGTTTCCGTGGACGTGGCATGGGGCGCCCAGGGCGTTGATGAGAGAAACTATGACTACCAGGGGCTGGCGGCGGCGGCCGACTTCCTGTTCGTTATGGCATACGACATGCAGAGTCAGATCCGGGGGTCCTGTGTCGCCGGGCCAAACAGTCCCTTCCCAAGTGTCATGGAAGGTAGGGAGATATCTACGAGGAAAAAGGATATAACAGGCACATATAAAGGATTGCATTTCACTAGGATTTCACTTTCATTTCACAAAATTATCAGACTATCCGTGGCTTTTGTAAGGGGGTGGGGGAATGAATGTATCTTACATAACCTACAACTACGAAAAGTTCTTGTTGTGTTTTTTTTTTTTAAACTATGCGAGTAAATTAGATAATAATGTGTCTATATACGGGCAGACCTGTATCATGTCGGCAAAAAATGAATGACCAGTATGTGTTTTTGCAGGTGTACAAAGCTATCTGAATGCCAGTATCTCCCCCGACAGGCTGGTTCTGGGTCTACCCTGGTACGGCTACAACTACTCTTGCATCGCCTTGTCCACGGTAGGTAACGAAAGTATACAGCTGAGATTGTCCTATAATTATATGGCCTATGACATGCTTTCTGACAACTGGTTCATCTGAACCTTCCTGTCATATACAATCAAATAGACAGTGCTTTAATTGACCAATGAAGTTATTAGATTAGATGTTCTAATTTCTCAGAAATATCTGTTTGATAATTCGAGCGTACGATACGCGTGTTCATAAGATGGCCTTTTTGTGCTAAATCGCGGTAAAATAATAATAGCCCAAAAAGTTATAAATTTTGTTTTAGACGTAAGTTGTTATTTCGGCACATTTGAATTCATTACAGGAAAACGTGTGTTCCATCCGCGCCATCCCATTCCGGGGCGTGTATTGTAGCGACGCGGCCGGTAATGAGATCAACTTCAATATCGTTTCCAGTCTGCTCGAGTCTTCCACTTCCGGACGACTCTGGGACGAAGAGTCACAGACGCCATACTTTAACTATGAGGTGAGAATGTACATACTATTAATTACTTTAGTTATCATTTTTCACTTTGACTTGTCCGTGCAATTTGAGATTTTTAAAATTAATAAGCACACGACATTTCTCGTGTAACACCCATATCAGTTGGTCAACGGTTAAGGTCACACTAAGTCTTAAGGTCAACGGTTAAGGTCACACTAAGTCTTAAGGTCAACGGTTAAGGTCACACTAAGTCTTAAGGTCAACGGTTAAGGTCACACTTAGTCTTAAGGTCAACGGTTAAGGTCACTTTTAGTCTTAAGGTCAACGGTTAAGGTCACACTAAGTCTTAAGGTCAACGGTTAAGGTCACACTAAGTCTTAAGGTCAACGGTTAAGGTTACACTTAGTCTGAAGGTCAACGGTTAAGGTCACACTAAGTCTGAAGGTCAACGGTTAAGGTCACACTTAGTCTGAAGGTCAACGGTTACGGTCACACTAAGTCTTAAGGATCATTGGTCAACATTCCTTGTAATTTGACTTGTTCGGGCTTTAAGTTGGCAATGCAATTTGGAATTTTCAGCAACCTTGTACATAAATGTTTACTATAACATGAGGGCATGTCACATGCAAGACCCATATAGGTGTGTATGTTTTAATGTTTTGTTTGACAGCACTCGCATGCATATATACCAATCCACATTCAAACAATTACATTTAAAGTAATCAAACAACCTATCTCTGAATTGCTTCACAATTGTTACAGCAGCGGGCTCAACATTGTTGTTTCATTATAAGACCTTAAAATACTTCTGTTTCCGGTCACCCGACCCTACCTACGAACTAGCCGCCTTCCCTTACGGTTTTTATAGTCCGTCGGCTAAAAACACTGTTCGTATTATCTATGTTACGAAAAGTGTTAATATGTTTCTTAAAAAGAAATATGTTTAAGATTACTTGTCCGCCGCGCCCAATGATGACAAAAACGTTAACATAAACTAAATAAATCCTACCTACCCTTCCTGATTTTGAACTAAACATTTGTTTTGCTTAGGTTGTTATCTGATATGCCCTGGTATTGACCTGAACGTTGCGCGTATACAAAACATCCGTTATTCTAATGCCAACCTTGTTTCACAACATTGAAGCAAGCCCCTGGCTGCACTATTTGCTGATGCGTTAACATGTGCTGTACAGATCGTACATATCAACTTTGACCACTGATTTAACCACAGCCCCATAAACTTTCCTGGTACTAACGTAATTTAACTGCATCTGTAACCAGATATGGATGCTTGCAACATTTTAATGATAAGGAATCGACGGAGTCAGCGTAGCAAACGAGCCCTTCGTAATCATTCAGAATACTACTTCATTGGCTAACAGATTGTCAACACAAAATGTGTTTCGGATAAGTGGCAGTAGGCGGATTTTTAAACAACCGCGAAGGTCGGAGTCCCTAATGACTAAACCTAGTACTTAATGACTGACCCTTTCTGATATTTGTAGTCCAAGTTTACGATATCATTTCTGTTTTTGCAGATGCACGGCGAGTCTCTGCAGGTCCGATATGATGACCCAAAGAGCCTCACAGTGAAATATCAGTACGCGCTAGACGCGGGGCTGCGGGGTGTTGGGGTGTGGAACACGGAGGCACTGGCGTACAGCTCCCAAGCGCCGCGCGACATCTGGGACGTCCACGAAATGTGGGCCGCGCTGCCTGACTTCCACGAGAATCAGCCTCACAACCACCGGAAACAATCGACGCGGCACGTAGGGCGTGATTAGACACAAGTGGTGGACATACGAACGGAAAGTAGAACCGGGACTGACTGTAATCGTAGATTGGTGACTCATTAATTGAACATGGTGACAATGATCGTGGATTATTTGGTGCTGCTCCCGATATCAGGGGAGATTGCGGGTACATTCGGAGCTCCTCGGCCATTTTTATCGAAAAAACCCTCGGATGTATCTGGACGGTTAACATACTCAGAAAGCGGTACGTTTAAGTCCGCTGCAAGTAGATCGCGTAGTAATTTTATTTAGAAGTTAAACTTCATGACTCAACTCTTGGGACTCTTAATTATGTTTGAAATGATACACTTCACTGGCAATGAATGTAAACCTAGATCAATATATACAACTCTAAAGCTCTACATTCAATTAATGATATAATTCAAAAATACGAACTACTTCAACTGATGTACCGGCATACATCCGAGGTTGTGTTAGATAAAAATGACCGAGGAGCTCCGAATGTTGTTGATACTGATGAAACAATGGGTCGTGGCATTGGCTTTTACCATATTCTGGAATAATAGTACACTTACGGTGATATACAGGCGACATGTTGGATCTAGGACTTAATTATCTCGTGGCCACGAAATACTAATAATATATGTCATGTTTTTCCGATCCGTTGCCATGTAACGAGGCTTGAGTGATTAAGTCGTTGCCACAAGATAAGGACGACGTTATTTTGACGTAGCCATGAAATACCATATGTTACCTCTATGCTACTGTATTCTACATTTGTCATGGTAACATATTTGAATATTTTGTTCGAAACTATTAGTATGACACCAATATACTTACATTCCAACACGCTGTTAGTGTAACATTCATGGAAATTTGTCATTTGGATGAATAAGCTCGAGTGCTGACACTAGTGCTTTGCATCAACTTTTTAACAAGCCCTGCTGTATAAAATCAAGAATATAAGCAAGCCTCTAAGCATTTGACCAGTGCAGGGCTTGTGACTTGTGGGTTGTGCTAATTTTGACCACTGAACTGTGCATTTTATGTATTTATTCTACGTGTTACGGTGCTATTCATTTGGAATATACCAATTGAAAGATTAATATAAAAGCGGTGGTATTCATTCCGCAAAATTCATTAAGATTTGTAACAATATATATGCATTATAATTAACGTATCTATTTATATGTATAAATTGCTCAAGACAGAATTGTTTGTGCATTCATTGTTTAGAGTTGTCAATGACATTTACACCTCGCTGGGTGCACCCATCCTCCCCGGTCCCATCTGTAAACTCTGTATAATTGTGTACATTTGACACTCATGTTTGTCTAAGTTCCGGTGCGCTCCCGTCCACCTAAAATCGTCCAAGTTTACCTTTTATTTCAATGTAAGAGACAAAAAGTAATAAAATACGCCCAAAATGCACCATTTCGAACTAGAAATTGTTGAACCTAATTCCCCATCCAAACACTTATAATATATTTCGGTTCTGAGGAAGGGCTACAAGTAAAAAGGTTACGCCCTAAGTTACGCCCCCTCTACCGTCGAATCCTGGAGCCGCCCCTGTATATAGCTATAACTGTAGTATATACATTTGTTTCACTCTCGGGAAAAGCCGAATATGTATAAATAGACTCGGCTAAATCCCAAGAGCGAAACGTGATATTGTCACACTACCTGCATGAGGGATAGGCAGTGTTTTCACTCCTTTATAGTCATCATACTTCGCTTATGATTGGTCAATGCGAGTCATATCATGCAATTGTGTTGTCGTTAAAAATATATCTGCTATTGTGTTGTCGTTAAAATAATCTGGGATACCAGCATGATGCGTCCAGCCTATAAACTGGAAACCCAGACCATGTTTCATCAGAATAACTTCAGTTCATGCGAGGAGGCGGAGAAGGATAGACGACAGTGTCCAGCATGAGTAAGTTCTATTTATTTTCAAGTAAGTTCTATTTATTTTCAATCAGTTTGGATTTCCTTGTGTCTACATGATAGAATGAAGATCTAGATATCAGGAGTGGTATTCATAAGAAATTTTGAAGTCATTTCTTAACTAAAGTCGATTTCGTAACATTTTCATAGTCACATTAAAATAAATGTATAAGGTTGTGTGTTTTTAAAGCATGACTTTTATATTCAATAAAATCAATGAAGATAAATATATTAGATAATATTAAGTTATTTTATCTTATGATCAGTAAGATACTTATATAACTTGACTTTAGATATGAAATGACTTAAGCCGTTGAATACCGGCCCAGGATTGTATAATTAGTTCACGTTTCTATTTAATTCATGATTCAAACAAGAGCTTTAAAAATGATGAGTGCTTTATATATATTATGTTTTCTGCATATAATTTATTGACACTGACATTTAGTTGTCGGGCATTTTGTATTATAGTTTTGAAGAAATTATTTTGATAAATTTAGATACACTTTATAACGAATCGAATTGGAATGAGGAAATCCACGTGACGTAAGCTTGCATGTAGGTATTTATAAAGCGCTGTGTGAGGGCCGTTCAATAAGTAATGGTACTTCCATTCAAATTTTCATACGGATGTGTTAACATAAAATATACGAATATATCTAATATAAATAAGTATGACCTTTTTACCACATGTCCTTAACATGTCGTCGTCAATAAATAATGAATGTATGGTACTTTGAATTTAATACGACGTATAGTGGACTGATTTCCAATTTCACTGATGAAATACATTCAAATTCTTCATTGACTATAGTTTTCTTTCGGCAGCCATTTCTCAATTCCGAAACACTTTGTTTGAATAGTGATGACGTATTCAAGCACAAAAAGTTAAATTTTATAAAAGGAAATCGCAACCTCTAAAGAATAATTATTTTGGAATAAGAAAAATAGATAAAGGTAAATTTGTGAATGCTTTGTCAGAAATTTTTCCAGAATACTTTAACATTAGTCATTCTTAACTGCCAGGCTAAACGCCATTAAAAATCATGGACGGCATTTTAGAATGACTAACTTTCATATACACTAAAAATGGCCTCATAAACCACTTTCAAGTATTATAAAACATCGAACTGTTAAGAGTATAAAGATTAATGGTTGGTTTATAAAAATGGTGAATCTTAACAAAAGTTCCATTGAAAATATTGAACGCCCCTCGTTTATGAAAACGCTTTGGGTTCCCATTTGGCTAACTATCTATTAATAGTGCTCTAATAACGATATCTATTTTCAATGTTATGATAATTTTATAGTCATGTTTATTTGTCATATTAAACTGACAACTGATCTCATGGCCTCATTTTCCATTAAAGTCACTCAATAAACAATTAGTAAATATTGTGTTAATTATGTGACCAAGGTAAAACAAAGAACACAATGTGAGTTTGTTTTTAATTATTATGTTTACCTTTTTATATGTATTTTTAATCTCTTAAACATTCAATTTGAAGCATTTTCTTCAATTCTAACACAAAGCTTTCGTATTTGGGACAAGATTATGTAGCTCGCCTGACCAAACTTTTAAGAAACTAGGTTCTTATAGCATGATCAAACAAAACACACTTTTTTGTTTTGGAGTAGCGTATTCAATATTTTCAATTTAAAGGTACTCGCTCATTGTTTGTAAAATACACCTTAGTACGAAATCAAATATGGCAGATCGTATGGTGCGTTAAGGCTAAAGGTACTGAGAGCTGGAACCCTTCAGCAAATGTTGATATTTGCTCAAAAATCGTCTTTGAAGACAACAATTTTCACTAGCGTAACTAACGGGTTTCAACGACTCGGTGTTGCGTGATTGGTTGATTAATACTATCACGTGATGCTATCGATGCATCATGAAAAGGTCAAAATATCCATCACCGTTGTAAAAGTCGTTGTGTCTTAGTGGTTTAATAATACGGCCTTTAACGGATATGATAGTACGAAAAAAAGTGTGGCAAATCATTAGGAGTGTTAAAACTACGACACGGACGGCTAGAACCATTCAAACAGTTGATATATGCTCAAATATTGTCTTTAAAGTCAATAATTTTAAAAAGTATTAGAAACGCGATTCAGTGAAATGCTGCAGCGTGATTAGTTAATTGACATTATCACGTGATGCTACCAATAACGGTTAAAATATCCGTCTACTAGGGTGCAAGTCCTTGTGGGCGAGAAGATATGGTAGCAGTTTTCGATATTTTTCTTGACTGTACCAGACGTGGGTTCGCTACCCATTTTAACCAGGTGTTATATTATACTTTACGTTTTATACTATAAGAGGTATTTTTTCTGAAACTTCGGTATAAAAGGGTAAAATAATCATTATATTAGTGCTTTTAGTTGCATAACCGGGGACACTTATTTTTGGTCCGAAAACATGAGCAAGTCCCTTTAAAACATTTCTTTCTTTTTTTTTGTAAAATCAAGTTAAGTAATTTAACAAGTTTTGAGGAAATTTAATAATTGTTAAGGGAGGGAACTCTTTCTCATTGCCGAAGGTTCAGTTGTCTGCGGTTTTTTATTTTGGCGCCTTTCTCACTTGTTCTTTAGTTTTAATTCGGTTCGTACGTGTGTTTTCGGTTTTGAAAACGGCGATTCTTGACTCCTGAACACCGTCATTGCGCCAAGACATTGCAACAAAAATGGATTACAAGTGTTGATAAGAACTAAAATGGAGGTTATACAAATTGCATAGATTTGGTGTTTATTAGATCCGTGCTTGGCCCTGGTGTTCCTTGTTTCTTAATTAATATATGAAAAATAACAAAGAACGAAAAAAAAATCCTATTCAGTTCCTGTAAGTGTTCACCGGCGTCTGATATTATTTTCAAAATGTAGACTAACGTTTTCTTTATTGGATTTTGTTAAAGGAATGTGTTTTGCTTAATGAGATTTAAACACTAGATAATTTTGTGAATAGAATACAGGAATGGTATGTTTGACTGATTTGACTGATTTAGAGACAAGTATTAAGACAGCTTGGTAATGGGATTCCAGCATATGACGTCATACAAGATAACTATACAATATGGTATATATTATTTTAGGATATGATCCGATTGATGGGATTCCAGCGAGACTTTAAAGTAGATATATTGTATTCATGAATGAAAGTCTTGATTGGTTTCAGATAACATAACCTCAGCAACTGTTAAACGTGTTTTCATTTCAGCATGCAATCGTAGCAACTCGGCCATCTCCGGCAAGCTTCGAGATAATCGATTCTGTCGGATACTGGCCGAGGTGTTCCGATTGTTCAGCATGTTGATTCTCGGCATTTTGTTCACTATTTAATAGACCTTTGCATTCAAAATACGTGTAAACACTTTTAATAGTAACACTAATTGTATCTGATTGTATCGTATGTAAATAACGGTATGGTTTTGGTGCGGAAAAAATAGCTTTGCATGTTGTTTTTTTTTTTTCATGACATGGCTTTCAGTATTAACCTTTATTAATATTGACCCTTAACTCTCATAACTTCTTCGCTGCGTCACTAGTCAGCAACAAGTGAAAATGTTTTGTTTTTTTTTTCGTTTTTTTTTTGTTTTGGCCTTTTTGCTAGTAAGTAATTCATCTTGGTGTGTGTTTTGTATTATTTTATCTTTTTGTTTCATATAAAGATATTTTCCAAGCATTTCACACGCATATATCACACAAATAAATAAAGATTTGTCAGAATTATTCTAATACGAGTTTCTTCCATTACTTTAATTTCTTGAACACAGGGTGAAAAAGTCCAACACTTAATATAAAAATGAATTTATAAACTAAGCTTTAAGACTTAAATAACATTGAGTTACGTTTCATTCAAAGCTTTGGCGTCCCAACTTCCCTGGTTACCATGGATACTAGCTGTTTTTCTGCGGGTGTCACTGGGCAGTGTGGTATTCAGTGGAACACCCTGTTACACGGACATCTGTTCCACGTAAGTTAACTATGATGATTTATATCATTATTGTTATCACTCATTGCATTTGATGGTTTTGTTCTTGTTGCTTCTGTTGATATACATAATGCTAGTCGAAAAATTGTAGTTGTTAAATTAGTAGCAATAGTATCAACCGTAGTAGTAGTAGTAGTAGTAGTAGTAGTAGTAGTAGTAGTGGTAGTGGTGGTGGTGGTGGTGGTGGTGGTGGCGGCGCGGGGGCGGCGGCGTGGTGGTGGTGGTGGCAGTAGCAGTATCAGCAGTAGCAGCAGTAATAGTAGTAGTAGCAGTAGTAGTAGAGTCGGACGAGAAGTAGTTCTGGCTTCCATAACTTTAATGTAGATATTTATATTTTTTGAAGTTTACAACATATTGAACACGTCCCAAAAGGTAATAAATAACGTGTTCGCTGACGTTCTTTAGCTAGAGGAGAAGTAGAGGTGGGGGAGACGGAAGATGAGTAGCAGTAGTAAAAGCTAACTAGTAGAAGTAGTTGCGGTAGTGATAGCGGCAGCGGTCGTGGTAGTTGTAGTAGTATATTCTGCTGTTATCATAAAGCTATGATCTAGGTGATGGTTTCTTCCAGTGAGAAGTTCTGTGATGATGGAGTGCGGCACTGCCGTCTGTGTGACGACATCCGGGATGACTGTATGAAAACGTCGCTTCCGGCGGACTGCATGTCATGGTGTATAGGTGAGTCAAAGGAATTGTTGATGTTGTCAAGACAACGAACGAATCGCTCGTCTCGTAATTATTGCTTTATATAGACGCATTATCGGAACACTTCGGCCATTTTCAAACAAATATAATATATCCCGAAGCTTGCCGGAGATGGCCGAGTTGTTACGATTAAGTAATTGGGTGGATTCATTTGATTGTTATACCACGTGATAAATTACGTCATAAATGTAACGTCGGAAGGCAACATTTTGCTTACTAAAGACTTAAAACAATGATAACTTTTCTTTTTCTTCATCATTTTAAACGGAACAATGGGCAGTCTATGCCACTTAAAGAGCACCGCCTTTGTTTTATAACTTAGTTTGATTAGGTGATTGATTTCCTTAAACAATTTGTCAAATATGTTTCCAAAATGATGTTTTAACAGTGTTTCATCAGGCGGCGGTTTTGTGAAAAGGTTTCATTTGTTTTAAGAAACTAAACTCTCAATCAAACTCTGGTGAAATACCGAAGGGGCTCTGTAAGCGGCGTAGACTGCGCTATGTTTCATTTAAATGGTAAAGAAATATTAAAGTTATATTTGTATAAGTGTTTTTTCGAAGCAAAGTGTTGCCTTCCTACGAAGCACTTGTGGCGGTTAGCGCACCCGCTTCTCGCCAATGCGACCCGGGTTCGATTCCCGGCCCGGGCGCATGGTTGTTTGGTTGGTGGTCACCAGGACAGATTGGTAGGTTTTCTCCGGGAACTCTGGTTTCCCCCACAACACAAGACAACACTCTCGGGCGACATCGTGCCAACGAGAGTGACCAAGTATAAGTTAATGTAACTTTCTTCACAATCGTTGTAAAATAAATAAAGTTTAAACGAAGCACTTATGACGCAATTACACTGTTTACACTTTCAGGCTATTTGACGAACAAAGGCGTGGAATCTATCATACAAAGAAACAAAGGTAAACTACGTGTATCTCAATCGTTTGTTTCACTCAAATAAGTTACGTAAAAAATGTATGTAAAAGATGTGCCATTTGAATATTAAACCTCTTTAAATATGGTACGCGGTATTCATTTTTTCGTAGGGCGAAGGGGTAGGCAGAAAGTAAAAATGGACAAAATATGGTATACACAGACTCTTAATTTCTTTTCGCTGTCTTTGTTGTGTATTTGCATTCGGAACTCCTCCATCGAAAACAACACGGATGTATATGGACGGTTAACAATGTCAGAAATATTAACATTTTAACTACGCTGCAAGTAGATCGCGTAGAAATTTCAATTTAGCAGTAAACTAAGTGACTTAACAGATGGGAATCTTAATCATGTTTGCAATAAAACGATTCACTGGCAATCACTTTAAACTTGGAGATTCATATACACGTTAAAACAACTCATTTAATTAATAATATTATTTGAAATTTTACGAACTACTTCTTCTGTGCCGGCATACATATGAGGTTGTTTTCGATAGAAAATGGCCGAGGAGTTCCGAATGGTGAATAAGGGGACGTAATTCGACCCCTGCAAGTTCGTCAACTTTGCCACAAAAATATTTCCCTACATTGTGTCAATGTTCCCCTTCAAACGTTTCTGTTACATGTGCTAATGGAAAGCAACTGAAAAACATTAGTGGAAAGCATTAGAGATGGAGATTGAGGCATTTTACTTGATAAAAATTACATGATTTAAGTAATATCATTTTCATTCATCAAAGGTTTGATAATGATAAATCTGTAGTACGCATAGCATCATCACTCTGATGAACGAGAATGAGTATTATTTGCCTGTAGAGTCAAACCTATATTAAGTGGCCACCCTTGGGAAATGATCAAAGTGGCTGCTTAAGACAGGTGGCCACTTAATCCAGGTTTGACATTTCCGCCACTTTAGCTTTATTCAGAGATGGAGTATGTATCTTAACCACCACCTCACACCACAATCAATAACATCTGTATCGATATTATTGAAGAAGGTTGAATACAAATACATGTGTATAGATAAAAAACTTTATTTCAAATTTATAAATAAAATACATTAGATAAATGTTGATACAAGGCATAAACAAAACACACCACATATCAGTCTACACATTTACACAACTACATGTACATACACATTTTAAGTTCACTTTTTAAAGTAGTCCGTATATTAAATAAATGTTGATGCATAGCATAAACAAAACACACCACAGATCAGTCTACACATTTACACAACTACATGTGCATACACATTTCCTGTATTTTTTACTCTGTCTTTTTGCGTTTGGATTTCCATTGCTGTCATAATCCTCCACAATTTCACGCTTACGCTTAAGTAAGAAATTGATTTGAGTCCGACCACAGTTAAAATCCTTGGCAACACTTCTTGCACTACAGTACGGCCGTTTTCTAATAACTTTATACATTCGACACGTTCTTTTAGAGTCAAACACTTTAGATTAGTCTTTTTTTTCAGCCATAATCAAAGTTAAAAAAAAATATCAAGAACAATGCATTGTAAATATCCGTTCTTAGAAATATAAATCCGTGCACTTAGAAAAATAATATTGAACTGAATAAAAATCGTAACTCGTTTCACGCCGTCGATTGACAATGCACACTGTGAATTCAAAATAACCGGTGTTTTGTCGGTATTTAATAATTAACTTCTTAATTATTAAATTATCGTATTAATTGTGTCATTAATTGTGTCAATTCTGATCAAAACATTCACCGACGTGTTATAAACGTGATTTCTCGATGAGCAAACACGCGTGGCAATCGTGTGATGCAATATTTATTTTCATTGGATGACGGAGATACCCGAGGCCGTCGTTCTTTTCCGTAAACTTTTATACGCAATTAAAGCAGTGTATTGGAAAAATTTATAAGCGGAAGTGTCAGTGACAATGGATTAGTGGCCGCTAATTAGTGATTATATGGCTTCATGGGGACAAAAATTAGTGGCCGTGGCCGCGTTAGACAGTTGGCCGCTTAATCCACGTACATTATATAGTAAAAATGTACGGGGGGAATTTGGAGTGGCCCGTTAAGGCAGGTGGCCATTTAAAGCAGGTGACCGTTCAACCAGGTTTGACTTCAAAATTCCCTTTTCTCCGGCCATAATCGTTCTTGGAAGGGCCCCGGGCCCATTCCCCTAAAGCCAAGAGGCAGTCCTTAAACGATAGGATTGATTGATTCACAAGTCAAGAGAATAATACACCCCCGCCAATGCATATGTGACTATAATTACACATCTTATAATTTATACGTCTCAGTAAAAACCTACAAGTGTCCTTTTCATACAGTTGCCGACTGTCCAGACCTCGGCCCGCTTGACCATGGAAACTACTTAAATGTTTCTAATTATCGTCACGGAACTAACGTTAAGTTTACGTGTGATGAGGGATACCGGCTGGTCGGCATGAACACGTCAACGTGCGGGGACTTCAAGACATGGTCCACTCCTGTGCCCGTGTGTGAAGGTACGTGGCATTCACATACTTGGTTGATCGCTAACATGTAAGAGCGTTTATCCAACCAATGTAGATTATAAATTTACGAGTCACATGATGATCATGGACAAACGAATACACATGGAAATGGATTCAAAACATTTTTTGCTGATCAAATAAAGTTATTATCAAGGGCGGTCCTAATCCGATTTAGGGTCATATAAATTCTGTTCGCAAACTACAGTCACGTTAACCAAAAGTTGTTAACAATACGAACATTATGGGCATGCCACTCAATGGACATCACACTCTTATGGCCCATGTATTGTCTGTGATTACTTGCGTATCTGGACATCTCGACTTGTTGTGCCTTGTGTTGAGTCCGTATTTGTATTTGTGTACTATGTAATCGTTGGATGACATGAATTTAAATCTGAATGGTTTAGAATTGGCGGAGTAAGCGTACCGAACGAGCCCTTCTTAATCAATAAGATTTTAATTCAGGTCATCTAAATGACTTAGAATACAACCTCATTGGCTGATACTTTGTCAACGCAAAATCTTACGTAGGGATTGTGTATCGGATGAGTGGCTGTGGGCGGATCTTTATACACCGGCGAAATGTAAAATTCTCAATGAAGCCTATCTGCTTAATGATTAGCTATCTGCTATAACATTGGCTGTAAACGTAGGTTGTATTTTAAGTGGAATTCGAACGTTTTTCATTAACAATGGTTTCCTTACAGTTAATTTTCATTTTCAGAGGTTAAAGTGTTTGTTTCTGCCGGCTGGCGGAATGCAACGGTCGTACAGGCGCCTTTCATCGTTATCCTTCTGTTTATTCTGATCCTTATGGTGTTCTATATTGTTCGTCTGCGCATGCGACATACTCCGAAGGATGAAGAAAGGGCGGTCAATGGGGCAGCCTTCAACGCCGTAAAAAGTGCGGTCATTTCTGTAGATGAACACAATGAAACGGAAATAAGAAGTAACTCCTTGAAATCAAATCGTAGCGGAGATTCTGGTATAGAGAGCAGCCGCGAAAGCCGAACTGTTAGTGAAGAAAGAGGTGGTGACATAGGAAGGGTCCTTGACACGGAACGCGATACCTTATCTGGAAGAGATACACACGGACCTCTCAGAATAGGAGCCGCAAGTGAATTAAACATAGAACAAAACGGCGGGATAGGGAGTGCTCCTTCAACGCAGCGCGCCGAAAGTGAACCCAGTATGGAGTCCAACGCGCCCACAAAAAGCTGTGACACAGGCGAAAGTTCCACAGGCGAACTTCCCACAGGCGAACGTCCCACAGGGAAACGTCCCACAGGCGAACGTCCCACAGGGGAACGTCGCACAGGCGAACGTCCCACAGGCGAATGTCCCACAGGCGGACGTCCCACAGGCGAACGTCTCAATGGTATAACAGGAAATTTCTCATTCCACTAAATAATGACTCTTTTTCATATATAGATATATATTTATTTGTTTATGTATTTTTTCTATGGTATTACTTTCTCTCCAGTATTTTTTTGTGAATTCATTCGTTCGTTTTTTTAATCGCTTATTTTTTCTTTACTTTTTCAGGAGATAAAGGTCAATTCATGTATATTGACTACTCAACGAACGTGAAAAACGTAGAAATCCACGTGAAGAGTAATACTAGACATAACCATGAA